>NC_140965.1:43873229-43895729 GCF_056783735.1 Eptatretus burgeri
CTGCTAACGCTCTCGCTCTCCATGTTCCGCTGCACCTCGGACATCACAGTTGGCTGACGAGGATGATTAGTGGACGAGTCACGGCGCACGGACAGATGCCCGTTTTCGTCGGAGACGACTTCAAATTGTTTTCGGAACAATTGGGGTGCTATTTCCACGCGAATGATGTGGTCGACGAGAGCAAACAGAAGTCGATCTTGCTCGCCACACTATCGGCGGAACATTATCGACTGCTGAGTGACTTGGTGGCGCCGGACAAGCCCAGTGGGAACACGCTGTCGTTTCGGGACATTGTGCGGAAGATGAAAGCACACATGGCGCCGGAAACGTCATGACCGCTGGCTCGATACCAGTTCGATCACCTCGCGAAAGGTATGGGGGAGCGTGTCGCTGATTTCGTAGCGCGAGTGAAGCATTCTTCCGTGGCCTGCAAGTTCATGGCGGGGGAGCGTCCAGCTCGGCTCAGAGATCGTTTTATTTCTGGGTTACAAGATGCAAAAATGGTTTCGGCGATTCTACGGCTGAAGGGTGAAGCCATTACATTCACCTCAGCGGTCGACACTGCAACAGCTATCGAGCAGACTCTCGGAGATGTTCGGGCCATCGCCGGCCACAGCATGCCAGATGGCCCCGGGGGCCCACGCGGTGTCACGAGCGCCCAAGGACGCACGCACGACCTTCGGTGCGGGCCGGGGCCAGACGTCGCCGCGCGAGCGGCGAGGTGACCCCGCGGACGTGTTTGGGATGCGGAGGTCGACACCTGCGGCGTGTGTGCCCGCATAAAAACACCGTGTGTTTACATTGTCGCAAGGTGGGTCATCTGAAGCGTGTGTGCCATGGGGCGTTGACCACCGTTAAGCTCATGGACAGCAATGTGCGGGGCGACCCGGGGCGGAACTGGCAGCCGATGATGAGCCTGTTTTCAATTGGCCCTGCGGCGGCGCGCCTGATGACGGTGGAAATCGAAGTGAACTAAACGCCGATCACGTTTCAGGTTGATACGGGAGCGGCGGTGTCGATCATCGGCGAACAGACCGCGCGTAGACTCAACGGCCTGAGGCTTATCAGGTCAAACCTCACACTGTTCACGTACACCCGCGAGAGGATAACGCCCATCGGGATGGCAGACGTGTCTGTGGGGTACCAAGGCCAGGTCGCCACGCTTCCATTGTACATCGTGCGGGGGAGGGGTCCGTCTCTCCTAGGCCAGGACTGGCTGACCCGCATTAGGCCAGGTCGCCACGCTTCCATTGTACGTTGTGCAGGGGAGGGGTCTGTCTCTCCTAGGCCGGGACTGGCTGACCCACATCAGGCTAGATTGGGCCGCCGTTCACCTTGTGCAACCCGTGTCGAGCCGATGGGAGGATCAGTTGGAGAAGATTCTTCAAAGACATCAAGGTTTGTTTTGCGACGACCTTGGGAAACTCAAGGGTGTGCAGGCAAAGCTCTTCCTGAAGGAGGGGGTGGTTCCTCATTTTTGTAAACCACGACCGGTGCCGTATGCTCTGCGGGACAAGGTCAAGGGTGAACTGTATAGGCTGGAGGCCTGTGGAGTTATCGAACGGGTATCGTACTCAGATTGGGCCACCCCGGTCGTCACGGTGCTGAAACGGAATGGAGACGTCCGATTGTGCGGGGACTTCAAGTCCACGGTTAACCCGGGGCTCAGCGTGGAGCAATATCCACTGCCGTCAATCGATGAGATATATGCACGATTGGCGGGGAGTCAATACTTCACGAAGCTTGATCTGCGTGATGCATATTTTCACCTGGCGATGGATTCCGGGAGTAGCGACCTTTTGACAATCAACACGTGTCAAAGGCTCTATCGATATACCCGACTCTTTTGGGATTGCTTCGGCCCCGGCCTTGTGGCACAAAGCCATGTATCAGGTTTGCATTGGCCTGCCCGCTCAAACCTACCTGGACGATGTGCTCATTGCAGGGAAAACGGCGGACGAGTACCTTGCGAACATTGCCCAGGTGCTGACGAAGCTGGAAGTAGTGCGGCCTGCGCTTGAATAGGGACAAGTGCGTGTTCTTCAAGCAGTGCTTGGAATACCTTGGGCACATCATCACGCCAGAGGGCTGATGAAAGGCCCTCGGAAGGTGGAGGCAATTCAGCATATGCCACCACCTCGCGACAAGACGCAGCTGCGCTCGTTCATTGGTATGGCCCAGTATTACCAGAGGTTCGTGCGCGAGCTCAGCTCGCAGCTTGCGCCGTTAACGCAGTTGCTCAGGAAGGACGAGTGCTGGGCCTGGGGGCCTGCACACCAGGCGTCGTTCGACTGCGTCAAGCGGCTGCTCACAGAGGATACGGTCCACGTGCACTACGAGCCTGCACGTCCGCTCTTATTGGCATGCGACAGCTCTGCTTATGGCATCGGGGCAGTGCTCTCCCACAGGATGGTCGATGGTTCCGGGCGGCCTGTTTGTTTTGCATCCCGGACCCTGTCCACAGCAGAGTGGGAATATGCCAAGATCGAGCGCGAGGCTCTCAGCCTAGTCTGGGGTGTGCGGAGGTTTCATCAATACTTGCTGGGGCGGCATTTCACTTTGCAGACGGATCACAAACCACTTAAATTCATCCTGAGACCCGAACGCGGGGCACCGGTGGTGGTGGCCACGCGAATACAGCGGTGGTGTCTATTTCTTGCTGCTTACAGCTACGATATTCAGTTCCGAAGCACTGAAAAGCATGCTAACTGCAACGGGCTCTCGCGCTTGCCTTGCGCGGAGGGTCCAGCTTCGTCTGAATCGGCCAACCGGGTTGATGTGTTTGCGCTGAGCCAGGTCCAAAGAGGGCCGATCACGGCCAAACAGGTCACGGTGGAATCGGCTCATGATCCAGTGCTCGCCCGTGTCGTTCAGGCGATTTCTCCGGGGAATTGGAGCGATCTACCTTCAACACCGGCGTTTCAGCCTTTCGCGTCGCACGCATTGGAGCTGTCGTTGGTCCAACGGTGTGTTATGTGGGAAATGAGGGCGGTGATTCCACCAAAGTTCAAGCAGCAGTGTTTGGAAGAACTACATGTCAGTCACCTTGGCGTCGTGAAGACCAACAGTCTTGCTCGTAGCCTGTTGTGGTGGCCGGGGTTGGACAAAGACATTGAGCAGATGGTTAAGCATTGCACCACGTGCCAAACAGACGCTGATAACCCGCGTCGAGCTTCGGGACTATGGCCAACCCCAAAAAGGACCTGGCGGAGGGTCCATGTGGATTTTGCGGGGCCGGTTAATGGCAAAATGTTTTTGATTGTGATCGATGCATTCTCTCAATGGCCAGAGGTTGTAGTAATGCAGCATACATCAGCGAACATGACAGTCAAAAAACTGCGGACGATCTTTGCTGACAAAGGGTTACCCGAGGTTCTGGTCTCTGATAACGATCTGCAGTTCATCGCAGGTGTATTTGATGAGTTTATGCGTCAAAATGGTATTCGACATTTAAGGTCCGCCCCGTATCATCCTGCAACGAATGGCAGGTGGAGTCGTTTGTTAAAATGTTGAAACGGGCTTTGCGCAAAGGGGGGGGGGGGGTGTTGCACCTGTGCAGACGGTGGTCGATGTCTTTTTGCTCCAATACAGGAACGCGATTCATCCTGTCATGGCCGATTCTCCTGTCATTCGTCTCTATGGACGGGCATTGCGGTCCAGACGAGATTTGCTGCGACCTGGAGGGTCGGTGAGTGGGGCGGTGTTGCGCCCGACGCTGCTGCATGGCTTTGATGTGGGACAGCGGGTAATGGTGCGTGATTATTTCCACAGTTCCAAATGGGTGCCGGCTGTGGTCTCTGTGGTACTGGGGCCGGCGAATTGCATGGTGCGGACTGATGGTGGGGAGGTGTGGAAGCGGCACATGGACCAAATGCATGATTGCTGTTCAACGTCACCCCCCCCCCCGCCCCCGTGCCGAGCGATGTGGGACTCCCTCCTGTGTTGTCGCCATGGCCAGGCGTTGTATCGCCAGGGACGGACGTGCCGACACCCGCGGGGTGTTCACCTGATTCAGTCTTGCCCGAGGACGACGAGCAAGCTTGTCGGCCGGGGGCGGTTGTTGTTGCGGATGGGGCAAGTCTGGCGAGGGTGTCACCTCGACCTAGTCGGGAGGCGTCTGAGCCTGGGCCGTCTGGCGGCGCTGCCCGCCCGAGGCGGGTCAGGATGCGGCCACGGTACTTGGAGAATTTTGAATGTTGATTGGTTTCGTTTGGTCATGTTATAATTGTCATTTCATCATTGGAATTGTTATTTTACGAGGGGAGGAGTGTGCTGTATCACGTGGTTGGGTTTTCGTATATCATGACTCGCCCGCGAGGGGTGGCAGTGATGTACATCCGGGCGCCCAATAAAGCGGAGTTGCTGCTAACGCTCTCGCTCTCCATGTTCTGCTGCACCTCGGACATCACACATGGTGTCCAGCTAATCAAGGGGTGAGGTCGGGGAGCCAGCCCAGAGGGGAGAACAGTACTCCTTCAAGCTGCGGATTATTCTTCTGAGCAGTATTCACATTTTCCACCTTTATTCCCTCTATACCCTTCATTATCTTCAACATCTCAATCAAATCCCTTCATCATCACCTCCTTTCTTATGTATAAGGTCCTGTCACCTTCAACCACTCTTCATAGCTTAGACAAGCTTGCCTCGGGAACAACCTCGTATTGCTGTGCTGTACCCTTTTTATGGCAACTATGTCCTTCAGATGTGGTGACAAAAACTGTACATAATATTCCAGATGAAGCCTCACTAAAATCTTTCTAGTGTTTAACACTGCCTCATTCCACTTCGAAATTATTCCCCGACGAATACCACCTAAAACCCTATCAACTTCACATGTGGCTGCCTGGCCCTGTGCTGCCTGCTTATCTCCTACATATATTACCACTCCCAGATCATTTTCTTGTGTGACACGCTCTATGACTGCCCCTTTCATTATGTAATCCCTATTTTCATTGTTCTTACCCAACCCTTGCACATTACATTTACTTATGTTCACAGTGCATATTGAGTTGAGTGGGAGAAGCATGTTATTTATCCCCAAGTAATTTGTTAACATTGTGGTGTGCGCACTTCCATGCAGGCAAACACGTGCAGTTACACTTGATGGGCATCATTATCAGCTGAGCCACGTATTTGAAGGAAAGCTGAGCTGAAGTCACTAATCCTGTCCCGAGGTTACTTGGACCATTCTGCTAACCTGTGTTGTGACATTTTCGAGAGACACAATACAGCACAACAAATCTTCATGAGACGTAACTATCTTGTGATGGGAACACAATTTTTCCCATCACAATAAGCAAATACCAAAATAGAATTAAATATTCACGCAATAATTGTCAAAGACAAGTTGATCCCCCTTCAGTTTGTTGATAGCTACATTTTATCTCCTGCATTTCTCCTGGTCAAAAAAGAAATCGCAGATTCTTGAAATACTAATCCTGAAAGTATTGTGGAAATGACTTCGAGGGGGGTAACTATGCGAAGCATAGTTGTTATTTCCTTAATGAATGTCTTCGAATAATAGTGAGGTAGTTAATCGTAATATTATAGATGCGTCGCTTAAATGTCTAAACAGACTACGTTCACCCTCCTCAGTGCATGTGTCTAAAAACCGCCAATCCCGTGACCCTTTTGTTTTATGTTCTACCATTTGGAATCTGTCCTTTATGTCTCTTTTTAGTGTTTGGGTGGCCCTTCTGCCTGTCGTTTCTGAGGGAAAGAGGCACCTCGCCTGGCTCAAGGAGAGGGGGAGGGACTGCCCGGGTGACAAGTTGTAGATGGATGGTCACCCACCCACCCACCAAACAGACCATCAGGTTAATGGTGAGAGGGGAGGGGCATGGGACATCACAACATGAGGTGGGGGCCGGCGACACATGCCTGGGTCAGACAGTGTATAGGCTGCGGGAGATCTGCTTGAGCTGCCATTTGATACCACGCCTCCACCCAGCCAACTCCTCCCCTCTCGTACCTCATGCCGGGGTCCTGCCTGGAGCGGGCCACTCTGCTGAGGACATGACTGCCGCTTTGCCTCCCTGCACCTGTTCCAGCTGTGTCCTGCCAGACACAGCTTATGGTGTTTCAGTCATGTCCACCTCCATCTGGTCTTTCTTCTGTGGTGTGTCTGTGGGCCCAGGTAAGGCTTAGTAATTAAGGATCCTGATCGTTCGTCGTTTCATGGGTGCTTATGTTCGGAAGTGGCGAGGGTTTTTTTTCTTGTGTCATTATTAATTGCTATCGCTTGCTTCCTTGTGTTTCCTTCGTGACCATTGATTGCATCATTAACTGGAACGGCACTCGGTAGAGCACATATCTCCACCAGGCTGAGCAGTTTACATTTTGTCTCCCACTGACAGGTGGAATCTGCATCTGGATTTTAACCAAAATCTAATTGGCTTGTTCTTGTCACGTACCCAACTCATTTACAAGGTTTTGTCAAAACCGTCTACAACTTTTTGAAATATCGTGCTCCATATCGTTTTGGCCCTATCTCTCAATGGTGAAGAATCACTTTAAAAAAAAAATTCAAAAATTCTCATCGAGATCTGGATATTCACCAAAATATAATCCTCGTCACAAACTGAACCTGTCCACAAAGTTTCATCCGAATCGTCCATAACTTTTTGAGACATTGTGCTCTCGTTTTTGGCCCTATCTTCTCAATGGTGAAAAATTACTGAACAAATTTTCGGATCTGGATCCAGACATGGATCTTCACCAAAATCCAATCAATTTGTCCTCATACCTGGTCTCTGGGAGAATTCAGGTTGGCTTGGTTCCTCTGTTAATTAAGGAAAGCCCGTTGAGGGATAATTGGTGACGGCAATTAACGCCGCACACCCGGACAGTGCCACGTGCCTCTGGCCTGCTCAGCGCAATAAGGAAGACGTGTGTGGTATGGCATCAGCATAGTGCTTGACCAATTCGATACCCCAATACGCACGGGCATTGCGGCATTTGGACCCGTGATCGAGCAGGGAGCTTCAAATCGGTTGACCATTACGACGGAATTGAGGCGACTTGCTGGATTATAACCAGGCAACTGGAATGGACCAGATGACGACAAAAATATTATCAAAAGGTGTTCTTACTGGAACTTGTCTTTCAATACATCTCAAACATTTTTGCCAACCCTCGAGATAAATATCCTACAAATCTCATTTTCAAAAAAATTCTGTGCTCAGATTTTCAAGAAACAAAGTTCCCTTAAATTACATGATCTCAAAAATTGCAATAATCTTTTTCTTCACTCCACTAACTCGGACTTAGTGAAGAGCTTATTAAAACATTACATGCATGACAAGAACGTTCAGACATCAACGCACTTTTACACAAATTACATGGAGATTTGTTGATAATGGACAAGTCAGAGTGCTTGGGATTTAAACCTGGCACCATCATGAGCTGTGGCCAGATGCAACAGCAAAAGAAACCAACATATTTCAAAGATAGTTAATCTTCATCAGGTCAAATATTTTCTTGCTCATGTACAGCTAACTTACTTTGAAGACGACTTGGCGAGTCGATCTTCAAATTTAGGTGGGTCGATGTGTACAATGATTGATATTGTGACAGTTATGAAATCAGTTTCCGGAGAGCGAACATCCATGACACGTAGAGCTCCCTCGAGTCAATTATACTGTTAATAAGGGTGCACAGATCGGCCCCCACCCATTGTCTAAATGGAAATGGAGCAGATACATTGTGTAGGGTTTTAGATCACTCTTCCTCATCTTCAATTATCCTCCTTTAATTATCTTTTCAATCCTCTCTTATTAATTGCCGTGGCTCATTTACAGTGGTTGGCATGTCACTCGTAGCGCAGTTAAATTCAGTTCCTTCTCTTCCACCAAATTGCCACGAAACATTCAGAGTCCATATCGGGTACAAGCCCGTTATTCTTCACAAATTCCCTTTCTTTCTTTATTAACGATCTCACACAGCAGCACACACAACCACATTATAGGCGAAGGATTCACCACCTCACTTTTCAACAGCACGAGGAGGGAAAGACTGCTGGCCGGGAAAATCCATTGAGGAGGAAGAGTCATCTCCGAGGAGGAAGAGGCAGACTGAAGCGATTAACAGTAAAGGGGGCCTTGACCGATGAGCACCCCAATGAAGACATGCTGTGGCGAGTCAAAGGGCATGCCATGACCTTCGCTACCCAGGAACTCCACCTCCTCTGAACTTTACACCCTCAAGTCTCTGCCCCATGCAAGCGGCTTAAAAGGTGAAACACCAGACCATTCATGGCTGTTGAAATGCGCTAGGGACCTGGAGACAATCTGCCTGCTTGTTTGTGCCGAGGTGGTGTGACCACCATTGCAGTTTGTACTGGAGCCAGGATGAGTTGTGCTGGAGGCAGGATGAGCTGCGCCACACAGCGCTGGATGAACAACACAGCGATGGGTCAAGCACAAGGAAGAGGCACGACAGCAAACGAGCCATGAGGTCACGAGCATGGGGAGATAGCTCCATGACTGATGTACACTTCTGTCTCTTGCTTTCCCTTAAATAATTACTAATTTGTCTCCCTGGACTCGGAAAGAGCATCATAATTCCAAAGAACTGTCGATGATTTGCCTCTTGATCCTTCCAGGCAAGGTTTTACATTCGCACCTCACAAGTTTCTTTTGAAGCTGACATAGCACAAGCTGTCTCACATGCACTCACACCCTTCTGCTTTACTTACCCTCCTCCTTCTTCATTTTCTTCCCATTTCGGGATTGGCACATGTCCATTGACGCGTGCCGGGGTGAGTAAAAGGCTGATCCAATGCCTTGCTCTGCCTCTTTGTCTTCTTCCTTTCTAACCTGCATTTCCTCGAAAGAATTCTGCTGGCACCAGGTCCTGTGTTTAATTAAATAAGTTGGACTGCAGGAGGGGAAATAGGTGCGTAGAATCAGCTCTTCTATGCCTTTCTCCCCTCTCGTACCACATGCCATGGGCTCTTGCCCGAGGAATCCGAAGTGAAGGCCTGCTCGGCTGGTTACTTTGAGCGGTTGTACCAGCCTGAACCACCAGCTGTTGAGATGGATGTCAGGGGTGTTATGATCCCTATTGGTGACCCTCCAATCAACTGTGATCCACTTTCGTTTGTGGAAACACGGGCTGCGGTGAACCGGTTGAAATGGGGTAAAGCTTCTGGGAACTGTGGCATCCATGCTGAACTTCTCAAGGTTGGTGGAAATGCTGTACTCGTGCCATTGCAAGCAGTTCTTTGCTCTGTTTGGAACACAAATATCATTCCTACTGACTGGAAGAGGGGTCTTGTTGTCCCTCTCTGGAAAGGAAAGGGTGATCGCCAGGTCTGCAACAGCTATTGAGGGGTGACGCTGCTCTCAGTGCCAGGCAACGTCTTTGCTCGGATAATTCTTGATTGGGTTTGCCACCATCTGCTTGAGCACTAGTGGCCAGAGCAGTCAGGCTTTAGACCAAAGAATTCAACGATTGACCGTATCCTTGCTCTTCGGGTTCTCACCGAACACAGATGAGAGTTTCGGCAGGGGCTCCTTGCAGCCGATGTTGATCTCTGCAAAGTGTTCGATTCAGCGAATCTAGGGGATTCTTTGTCTTCATGGGGTGCCACCAAAACTGATGTCTGAACTATATTCTGGTACTGAGAGTGCTGTGAGATGTGGTGATACCATCTCTGACTTAGTTACAGTTGTTACTGGAGTTCGTCAGGGGTGTGTACTGGCCCCCACACTTTTCAGCACTTGTATGGACTGGATTCTGGGGAGGATGTCGGAGAGATCAAGCTGTGATGCATCGTTTGGGAATGTCAAGATCTCTGACCTTGATTTCTCTGCCTGGGGGATGGACAGACGGAAGCCCCTGGAGTATCAGCGGAAAGTGGATGCAGTGACGCGCTGCTCCAGCGCATGCTCCCATACCTGACCTGACCTCTATGTGATGCGAGTGCTTCTTACTCCCTCATTTCTCCCCATAATAAATTATCGTGATAATGAGAACTTGTATGGTCATCGGGGGCGGGAACTGTTGCACTTGAGGATTGACATATTAACCCGTTAGACGGGCAGATTGGGTTCGCACTCAAACACAAAGCAGAATGTCGACAAGCTCCACTCAGTTGTCCTGTCGGCGTCTGCCATGGTTGTGTCTGGAGATGCCGATTTGCACTAAATTCATCCAGCGGACACGGAGATATTTTTGTCTCATACCTGCCGGGTGGCGTGACAGTCGCTGAAGATGCACCACAATAACACTGGTGTCAGGAATGGGATTTGGATTTGAGGGGGCTCTATGTGATGTGGAGTTCTGTAAAGTCATAAAATATGCTTGTCCCTTCTCAGAGCTTTCAGGAGCAATTCTCAAATTTGGGGTGATATGAAGCAGTGTCCAAGACCATTCTCAATGCCAAATAATTTACAAAAATAAAGGAGTATTTATCATGTTTACCACATAAGACTAATTACACACGAGCATTACAAACTCTGCATTTAGGTACACTCCAGTGTTAGAGACGGCAGTACCATTTGGTATTGATGAGGATGTGATCTATATCCTTCTTGGTCCTCCCATCATTGCAGTACTCGGTGGTGCGATGGATGTCATTCCTCCAGAAATATGATCCACACACTCGAAGTCTGGAGGCTAGGCAGAAATTTGTCTGTCGATCAACGGAATAAAGCTCCCTTTGGTCTGGTGCCCCCGACTTCACATCTGTCCCTCCTTGAGGCTGTGGAATCCAAATGTCTCGAGACCATTGGCTTCTACCACAAAGAAGCTGAAGCACTGCTCCTCTTTCTTCTCAGACAGATTGGTGACCTTTCTGTTTTCTACTGCCTCTCATTGGGTCTTACGCCATTTTCACTTTCATACCACCATCCCTGCCGTGTCCCTCCAGATCGCACACATCTTATTGTGAAACTCAAAATATAAGCTTCCTGCTCACCTCTACTCCTTTGTTCCTCTTTTCTTACACTTGTGGATCTGCCTTTCTCAATGTGTTGAATCCCAGTCTTCCTTCCAGGACTTAAGGTTGAAAGTCCACACCATCGCAGCTCAAACTCAATCTCGACCCATAATATTTACTTGCAGTCTACTAAGTTTCCTTCCCTCTTCTCTCCCCTCCTGTTTGTTCATTGCCCTGCTTATTGTGCACACATCTTGTGTCACTGCCACACTGACATTGCATTGGCTTCTACCCTCTGTTACGATGCTTTTGACGAGCCGAGATGTCGCACCCAAAAATAAATAAATAAGCAAATTTCCTTTAAATACCGTATTTGTCGGTATTTATGTTGATGATGTTGATGTTGATCAACTCCACATATAAGTTGATGTGGAGTACAAGTCAATTTGGCTAATTTCCCCATTTTTCTGTCTTCATTTGTAGACAAGTCGATTTGGAGTACACGACGAAGCTATATCAACTACGGAAGTCAGCAAAACTACCGTTTAGTCAGAACAGAGGTGATAATTCCTCCCTGACACTCACAACGCATCGCTGCTTACGATACTTGTTTAAAACAAGCAAGCATATTTAGTATTTAAAACAAGACATAAAATCATTATGAGCACTGGCTCATTACACATGACATTTTGTTGCAGTTCACTACTCCTTAATCAACATTAACACCCCCATACTTATTGTAACACAAGCACTCAATGTTTGTCCACCTAACGTTGCAGCCGCGATTTGCCTTCTTGGTTTTCTTGGTCGTCCACAATGTATCCTTCGTTTTATGCCAGTCCTGAACACATTGCTCAACCAATCGGCAAACGTTCTGGACAATGATTTCTGCACAGTGCAATTTCGAACATTTTAAAGTTGAAAATTATAAAGTACTCTTATCTTCTCAACACAAGATTCATCTTTCAAATGTTCCTATTTCCCTGGTGCCCTGAGTGCACCATCTTGTTGATCTATAATGATGGTTTATTTATTACAGATCGCGCCATCTCACATCTCAGTGACGACTTCTCTGCTACGAATTTTCTGCGCAGCCAGTTTGATAGCTCGATCGGAGATTCCTCGACTCCAGACTCGCCGCGTGGCCCATGGAGTCGCTCAATTGGAGACGTCTCGATTCCAGATTCACTGTGGAACTCACTTAAAAGCCCGGTCATGGCAAGGGGAGTGCCATATTGCTTCGAGGTTTCCTCCTCTTTGCCTTCCCTGGCCACAAATTATTCGAGCAGTCCGTCTGAGACACAAACACACGTCCGAGACATCAAGATACGAGAAACGTCTAATACGAGATCCTCGTTGTAATGCATCCACTCCACACCCGCATCTCTCCCGTCCTGACAAGCAATCTCGACCCTGAACTGAGTACCCCTGTAACTATTCATTTAATTTGTTCTTTATTGATTTGTTTATTATTTGTCTCCAACATGTAATTAAGTGAGGTTAAAGTTATGTAAGGGTGACTGAAAATGTGCCTCAAGAACACATCCCCCCCCCTTCCACCCATTATAACACAACAGTACATCCATGGAAATATCTTGTCTGTAAAAAGTCGTTTTGCTTAACGTTGCACTTTCTAGGAATGTATCCACAAAGTTGTGGAAACTTGCTGCAGTGGGTTTTAAATTAACAATCGTACAATTTATTTCAGATAAGAAATATCACACTAACAGCAAAAAAAAATTCGTTTATGCAGTTCAATGTCTTAAATCATATCTGTCAATTTTGAGCAGAGGTTGAGGCACGGACTTTAGGGAAAAAGTATCAACTTATACGCCGAAAAAGATGGCATATGACACAACAGACAGCATGTAGTGGATAAAAACATGAACCAGTTGCTTTTCTAATACACTTATCCCAAAAGGTAAGACCTCAGTTCATAAAAGCAAATCAACTACAGCTGCTTGAATTATTTTGCCACTCAAACAATTAACCTTGTAACAAACAATAATCAAACTTGGTGGGGGGCAGGGGTGGGGTGGGGGGAGGGAGGATGATTTTGTCATGCAAGATGTGTACACAGGCTCATCACAATAACAACTAATAATAATTGCTTGCTGCCATGAGAAGGAAATGTCGAGTACAATTTTGGGTTCAGAGTTTGTAAAATGATCACCGTTTTGAAAAATCGGTTAGAAACCAAAAATTCACAGTTCACCAGGTAGTCGGTAACACTGTCATGGTTATAGCATGGGGCAAGCACAAATGAGATTCAAAGTGGAAAGCTTTGTGCATCTGCAGCATGGTAGGATGAGCATCTAACTTTGAATTCAAACGAAATTTCATAACATGATAAAGTATGGTGTATAAATACAAGTCTGAATTTAAAACTACTGAACTCAAACGCTACCTGCTGAGCTGAGATATGACAAGGCACATTTCGAGAGAAATGTGATTTTACCATTTGGCTGCTCACCTGTACAAAATAATCCCAATTGTTATACAGTTAAGAAAACATTAACTCTGCTCAGCAAGTCCTGCTGAGAACTTTTCCATTCATTGCAGCAGAGGCCGCAGGAGCAGAGTGCATGAAGGGCCACAGATGGTCTGTAAATAAACTGATACAGGCTGCAGCGGACATCAACACGGCATGCTCATTTTCATGCTAATACTTCAAATTTGTAATTCTAATGGC
The DNA here is from genome assembly GCF_056783735.1 of Eptatretus burgeri. Taxonomy (NCBI): domain Eukaryota; kingdom Metazoa; phylum Chordata; class Myxini; order Myxiniformes; family Myxinidae; genus Eptatretus; species Eptatretus burgeri. The sequence continues at coordinate 43,886,804 of NC_140965.1, forward strand.
AAGGTCTCAGGCCACAAGCCAGCCAAAATTATTCCAGGCAAAAATCCGATAACCCTGCAGCTTTTGAATGGAAAAACCTCCGCAGCAGGCCAGAAGTCCATACGCTTATGAGGACTACAACAGATAGTCCGAACACAAAATTAACAAGCTCATTAACTCTACTCATGGCAAATATTGGGAGAGGGCTTTTCAATCGATTCTTTTCATTTTCCAACCCCCAGGAGTATTTGATGGTTTGATACGCACTGCATTGTGGACAATAGACTTTTGTCCAAGTAATATTTTCTCGCCGCCAAGTGGTGTTCGATCACTTCACCACGTCTGGAGAATAAATTTCTTTTCCCCAAATCAGATGATTTGCAACCTGTGGATGCAATTTTTCCACAAGTAAATGCTGGTTACAGTGCGTTCTCCATTGATCTCACAATGATTATGACACCGAGCAGAACGCATCATTGGTAGAATTGGACAAAATGGGACTTCTCACCCAAACCAAGTAAATTTAACGATTCTAATCAGACTCAGTTCACTCTGAGAGTCTGGTAGGTCGGTGGTTCAAACTTTTAAAAATCACACCACACCTGGCTGAGTCACACCAAAGACTTCAAAAAAAAAAAAAGTGCATGCTGCTTCCTTGTTTGATGCTCAGCATTTTGAAAAGGAGAGATCATGGTCAGACATGGATACGTTGGCAAGCATTACACAAGCTTGACAAGCTGAATGGCCTCTTCCTGTGTTCCTTGTAAGGAACCCATTATATATATATTTATATATATATATATATATATATATATATAATATATAATATATATAATATATACGGTGTCCCAAAAAAATATAAAACTTTTAAAATGCTTCGTTTGATCATAAAAAAGCAGTAATTTTGTCACTAATGCTTCATTTCTTGTTGCAGAGACACTGAAGTTTATTTTGATGCCAAGCAAGCACCAGAAAAATGCCAAGACTGACCGTACAACAACGGACGAAAATTGTTGAACTTTGGCACCAGACGAAAAGTGTCATACAGGTGCAACGTCTTTACTCGAGACATTTCGGTATCCACTTGCGCCATGCACCAAACTTTCGGACAATAAAGTGCACCATTGCAAAGTTTACCAATGTGGAAACCATCTGTGACCTTCACAAGGGTCACAGTGGTCGGAAGAGGACAGGTTGTAGTGAAGAAAATGTGGAAATGGTGAGACAGGTGATCGTTCAGAGTCCAAAAAAATCGATTCGACGACTTTCTGCCGAGACAAACATTCATAAGAGCACCGTTCAGAGGATCCTTCGCCAAGACATTCATGCCTTTCCAAACAAGGCGTTTTCTCAACCAACATTTTGAGGGCTGCTTTATCTCCCTCTATGAAGACGTTGAGTGGCCACCGTATTCCCCTGACCTTACTCCTCCAGACTTCTTCTTGTGGGGGTATCTCAAGGACATGATCTATGGAAACCCTAGGCCTCAGACTCTTGATCAGCTGAAGGAAAACATCCACCGAGAAATCCAGAACATTCCTCAGGAAACGTTTCCCAAAGTGATGGAGAACATGACAACGCGTTTGCAGGCAGTGATCGAACAACGTGGAGCCTACGTCGAACATGTGGTCAAAAAGAAAACGACGATTCTATACCAAAATTTAAATTTTGGTGGCAATTTTGACATTGGTGCAATAAACTTCAACCTTTCAGCTTTCTATCCAGCCATATATCTTTTTTAAAAATATCTGTAATGACCATCCTCTTTGCAGATGAAAAGTTGTATTTTTTTTTGGGGACACCCTGTATATATATATATATATATATATATATATATATATATATATATATATATATATATATTTATATATATATATATATATATATATATATATATATATATATATATATATATATATATATATATATATATATATATATATATATATATATATACATGCATATATATAATGGAGTATACGCATATATGGCGATGGAGATGTGTAGTATAGTCATATATGGCTTTGGTGGTAGCCAGTATGGTGGGCTAAGAAGGGTATTCCCACCCGGAGGTTAAGCCATAATACTGTTACATTGGACTCATTTAACTCCAAACAACTCCAGCAATCTTCTCAAAGAAATTCTGTCAGCAACTGATACATTGAGTTTTTATGTATCTTTTAACTTCCTTCTGAAAAATATAAACTTCTTGCATTTCAAACAGTTTACAATTTAATTTTAATATTGAGATGAAAACATTTCCCACATCACCAACTACATATTCGGAGATAACGAGGTAGAAGGTTCCATGACAAAGTGATGCCATTGCAGCACTTGTAGTTGTCAACCGTAGGAATCAAGATTTGTCATGTTGTTTCCATCAAACACTATGGACTTGTTTACAATTTTCCGACACTACTTACTGAACCCCAAGGAAAGTGGAAATGAAGTGACCAATGATAATCCTGGCATTTCTGAGGACCTCAGCTTGGGAGACAAACTGAAGGATTGGGACAGTCAGGGCTAGGGGGACCCTCCGGAGCTCAGTCCTGATGACAAGGGTCTCCACACACACACACACACACACACACACACACACACACACACACACACACACACACACACACACACACACACACACACACACACACACACACACACACACACACACACACACACACACACACACACACACACACACGAGTTTGAACTCTTTCTGACAATGTAACTTTTTGGTTGAAACAGGTAATACGATAATGAAGGTACCAATTGAGGATGGAATTGAAGGTTGGAAAGCTCAGCCAGCTTGGTGGTTTTACATATAACCAATCAGAACACAGAAGCATGCAGGTCAAAACGGTGCTGGAGGAAGTCACATGTCTCATCCTTTGTGTATGGGATACTAGTACACCCAATCCCTGTGGGAGCAGCACGAAGGGTCATGTTATCCTCCTCTCTGGGGTATATAGATTACAGTAGATCTCGGCTCGGACCTCAAGAACGTCGGGTTTCCTCCCTTTCAGTTTAGTGTTGAGCAGCAGTAGTGACTGGTTAAAGAGGTAATCATACATGTTTGTGGTTTATAAATTTTTTTACGACTGGTAAGGGTTGCCCAAAGAAACACCACGATAAGCTATTTATACACATTAACACGATGTTTGTCCCAGGAAGAAAGACCCCTTGGGGAGAGGGGATATTATTCATATTATTCCATCCATCCATTGGGACCATACTCTATGCAGAGCATTAGCGCTGCCTAAGCAGTCTCCTTGGCAATTGGGCACAATCCTGGACGGGTCACCACTCCGACACAGTATACCAGCAAGCTGGCACTCATTTTGCCGGCTTCAGAAGGATGACAGGCAGAGTCAACCCCACCTGGTATTAATTCAACATCCGAGTGGGATTTTAACTCAGGATCCAACGTTCTCAAGCCCCCACCCTCACCATGAAGCCAACACCAGGCATCTATGAGTATTAATATTGTTTTGTATTAACATAATTATTATGCTATTATCATTAGTGTTGCTATTACCTCCACCACCGAAGGTGAAGGAGGTTATGTTTTCACCCCTCTCGGTCTGTTTATTTGTCTCTCTGTTTTAGTCCATGAGCCAGACCAGATAATGGTACCACCTGGGGTGGCAAATTCTCACTATGCTTTTTTGAAAGTCCTATATCCATCGATGAAAAAAATATTTGAAAGCAATCCGGGACTCACAGCTTAGTGGTAGTAACCACCTCTTGAAGAAGGACACCCGAGTCCAATCTGAGGGACCAGATTTTGGGGTAGGGGAAACATAAAGTTGAATAACTTTGCAAGCAATGGTCATATAGTGACGTATGACCACAAAAAATATTGGTAATCTGATCCTATATACATTGGTATCTGTTATATATGAATGACTTAATTATGTAGGTCACCAGAGGTCAAAAGGTCATGAAATTTGACCCCTGCCTAAAAATTTGACCCCCTGTCAGAAAACACTACAGATATCATACCAATGAGACTTTCTTAACCTAAATGGGTCCACATGGAAGACAAGAAGTACCCAAGTCGATTATAAGTCTCAGAAAGTGGACTTTATGTATTTTTTTTAAGCTGTTGTCCAGAACGGTTTTGACGCATTTTTTTATAATGGCCTTTTTTCTGCTAAAAACACGGAAATTGTATCTGCTAAAAACACGGAAGTTGGACAGCTTGAAATTAATAAGCACGTTTTGACAAATAACCACTCCCAATGCTAATGGCCATGTCCTACATGTATTCGGGGGGGGGGGGGTGATTAAGCTACATTTCGATGTAATTCGGTCACCAGAGGTCAAAAGGGAGGTCAAATTGAAAATGCCTCAGTCACAGGAAATGCAATTAAAATGTCACTGAATGAATATTAATGTGGGATTAGGTCATTCGTATGCCATGTGAATGCGAGAGGCGTACGTCTGTCTGGGGTCTCCTTTACGACACCGCGTTCATGGTAATTGTGGTCCGCTTTACGGTGCAGAGAGGAATGTCGGGCAGATGTTGTGCATCATCTTACAGCGCATGGAGGACCGTCGTCATATTTTGCCGACTGATCCCACACTTCAACTGTCTACAAATTGCACGCACTTTCATTGTGGTAAATTATATGACTGCACCTTTAGATAGGACGGATCTTGAGCAAGATAACTGTCTATGATTGTCTCAGGATTGCAGTCATAGGCCTAGAATCAGGCAAGTGGTGTGCTTCTTTGACATTCAAGTCCCTTGCAATTTTGCAGAGAGATTGTAAGAATGCCTAATACTGAATGAAAATGAAAACATGAAAAACTGAAAACGTTTTGTTTAGTTATAACCTGGCTATTTAAATTTCAGTGCAATCACGGAGGATGGCAGCACTGAGATCAACACCAGACATTCCGACAGCCGTGAGCAAGAAACCTTGTTGCCAGCGAAGCCGACTCGATCGGCATGTATTTTCGATTGTGATGACAAAATTGAATTCACCGAAGGACCGGGAATCGTGGGAACGTCTTTTGAGAGCGGCAGACATCTGGAATCATGCCAGAATTTTCAGGACTGCCACAACTGCAGACAATGAGGTTCCACAGATTCTCCACCACAGAAACTGTCGGAATCAGTTTACGTTGAAGAGGGAACTGGATGCTATTGAAAAGGGTACAGCAGCCAAAGACACTGCAGTTCAAACGGATAGGAAGCAATATCAAAGGAGATCATCATCGATAACCTCGACATCGTCATCGATAACCTCAGATCTCACGAATCTCTCAACTGGACTAACTGCACCTCGAGGCATAGCAACATATCTACTGGAGGCTAGGAAGAAGTGCACCGCGGCCTATAAACTGTTCTGGGAAGAGAGGTTGGGAAAAGAGGCCAACAAGAGATTCTTTGAACCCTTGCAGAAGCAAAGATTAAAGACATTGAGTGACATTAAGGTGAGGAAGACATACAGTATCAAACAAAGGGACGTCAGGTGATAATGAAGGCAGAGATAAACATTTTTGCCAAAATGATCCTGATTGGCCAAACAAGAAAGCTGCACATGAAGGATGTGCTCTCCCATCGCCTTGGACCCATACCATGGGCTTTGGCTAATCCAGAAGGAAGACAAGCACGGCAGTTCTGGCTAAACGGCTCAAGAAAGACTCGTCACCAGTACAATCTATTCCAGAAAACTCAGCTTGTATAATAGATGGCATGGCACGAGTACAGAAACTACTGGTGGATTCAAACCACACATCTTTTGCTTGAAGTCTCCAAAGCCATCCTTTCAGCAGCCTTGCGAGAAGGAACAGCCAACGGGCGCATTCACACACATGGTATTTGATGTCTATCGAGACGAGTCTATGAAGAATGTAGAGAGAGTCAACAGAGGATCTCAGAGTGGGATATCATTCAGGACCCTCAAACCTGGACAGATAGTACAGCAGTGGAAGAATTTCCTCCTGGACCCAGAGAACAAAACCTACCTGATTGAATTCCTTGTGACTGACTGGAGTGAAGATGAACAGAGAAGCAGACTGGCTGGGAAACAGTTCTTTGTTACCATGGGAGAGATTTGCAGGAGACCAACGGTGGAGCCGGTCAGCAACGTCGAAGCCCTCAGATGCAGCCAAGAAGAGGCAGAGACCAGACTCTTCCCTCATGTGAAGCACTGTGATGGGTTTGGATTTACTGCACTTGTGTTTGTGTCTGAAGATTTGGATGTCTTCATTATTGGCATGGCATTTTCATCACAGCGACCATGCTCACTTTACATGAGGGGTGGAACCAAGATGCGCACTGAATACGTTAATGTCAAGAAAGTTGCCAACATGCTGGGCCGAGAAAAATGTGCAGGGCTTCTGGGACTTCGTGCATTTACAGGCTGTGATACTGTGAGCTGCTTCGCTGGGAGAGGAAAGGTTTCACCCCTTAAGAGGTTATCGATCAGCGACAGACACAAGAACACATTGAAGTGCCGAGGCACAACCTGGGATGTCTCACCACAGCTTTTCAAAGCATTAGAGTCACTGAACATGCAGTCTATACAGCGCAAGGACAGTTACTGAGAAAGTCAATGAACTGCGATTCAACCTGTTCTGTGCAAAGAAAGGGGAGGTTGAATCTTGGCAGCTTCCTCCTTGTGCCTCTTCACTGCAAAACCACTGCAAGAGGGCTAATTATCAATGTGCTGTCTGGAAAAGGAGCATGGAGGTTTTCCCTGAGATTCCCTCTCCTGTTGGTCATGGTTGGAAGAAGGTTGGGGACTTGATTATTGACTGGGGGGATGCCCCACCTGCCCCTGAGACAGTGATGGAATTTACTGCATGGAACTGTCGAACGGAGTGCTTAGAGGAGAGCTGTACCTGCCGACAGAATAACATGAAGTGTCCATATCTTTACAAATTACAAACATGTAGCAATCAGCATTTGAATTTGCAGTGAGTGATGATGATGATGATGATGATATTTCAGATGATGAGTAATCAATTCTGCACGAGTGGCAGGGCCTGATGTGACCACCCTTGTTTAGGCCAGCATTATCAAGACGTACTGTAAGTTTTGAACACTAAACTAGATTTTAACAGCATGTATGATCTAATCCCACATTAATATTCATTCAGCAACATTTTAATTGCATTTTCTGTGACTGATGTTAGCATTTTCACTTTGACCTCTGGTGACCTAATTACATCGAAGTGTCGCTTAACCAACACCTGAATACAAGTAGGACATGGCCATTAGCATTGGGAGTGGTTATTTGTCAAAACATGCTTACTAATTTTAAGCAGTCCAACTTCATACAATTTCCATGTTTTTATCAGAAAGAAGGCCATTATAAACAAGTGAGCACAATATACGCCCGGAAAAGTCTCTGTGGCACGCACGCACACACACGTGTACACGCACACACACGCACGCACGCGTGCATGCACATAATTATATATTCAAACAATTTATGAAGAACAAGAAGGTTTCCACAGAATTGTGCTATTACATTGAAAACAGCATCCTGGTTGCCATGGCAACCACTTTAGATGACGAACGTATGTCGCGACACACCGTCTCCACAGTCTGTATCTATGTACCAAATATGAAACATGAAAGTTGAAAACTTTGGGAGTAAGAGTGCGGACAGGAACAGACAGACACAGACAGACAGACGGACGACCGGTATCACATAATACGCCCCGATATATATATATATATATATATATATATATATATATATATATATATATATATATATATATATATATATATATATATATATATATATATATATATATATATATATATATATATATATATATATATATCGGGCGTATAAAAATGCATCAAAACCGTTCTGTACCACAGCTTAAACAAAAATAAAGTCCACTTTCTGACACTTATAATAGACGAAGGTACAACTACTTGTCTTCCATGTGAACCCATTTAGGTTAATGTCTCATTGGTATGATATCTGTCGTGAGTTTTCTGGCAGGTGATCAGATTTTTAGGCAGGGGTCAAAGTTAGTGACCTTTTGACCTCTGGTGACCTACATAATGGATGCATTAGCATATAACAGATACCAACATTTTGTGGTCATACATCACTATATGACCATTGCTTGCAAAGTTATTGAACTTTATATTTCCCCTACCCCAAAATCTGATTCCTCAGATTGGACTCGGGTGTCCCTCTTAAAGAGGTGATTACGACCACGAAGCTGTGAGTTGGGGTTGCTTTCAAATATTTTTTTCATCGATGGATATAGAACTTTCAAAAAAGCATAGTGAAAATTTGCCACCCCAGGTGGTACCAATTGATGAAATTTTGGGGTCTGGCTCATGGACTATTTGTCTTTGTCTGTCTGTCTGTCTGTCTGTGTGCAAGATCTCTCAAAAAGTTGTGGACGGATTCAGATTAAATTTGGTGGGGAGGATGTGTATTTGACAAGGACGAACTTGTTATATTTTGGTGATCCAGATACGAGAATATTTAAAGTGATTCTTCACCATTGAGAGATAGGGCCAAAATGATATATAGCATGACATCTCAAAAAGTTGAGGACGGATTCGGATGAAACTTGGATGACAGGTTGGGTGTGTGACCTCGACTAATTGATTCGAATTTGGTGAAGATCCGAAACCGGATCTGGATACGAGAATTATTTAATTTTTAAGTGATTCTTTACCATTGAGAGAAAGGACTAAAAACAAAATATAGCATGATATCTCAAAAATGTATTGGGCCCAATATGTTCTTGTGGATCAGGCATTATGTGGCGGAGGTATGCGCTCCACTGAGTGCCATTCTCATTGCTTTTGTTTTAAGAAGCGACTTTGGAAAAACACCACGATTAGCTATCTGAACACGGATAAACACCTTAACACGGATTTTGCCCAAGCAGGAAACCCCCTGAAGGAAGGGGGGCAAAGAAGTTACTACAACCTCCACCGTGTGACCCTTAA
>NC_140965.1:43900729-43903229 GCF_056783735.1 Eptatretus burgeri
TTCGCTCTCGTAAATGACGACTGGATTGGGGCATTGTGTTTAAGAAAGTACAGAAATCGAGAAAGAAAGAATACAGTAAGTCGATAAATCAAAAAAAAATCGAGAAAGAATACAGTAATCGTCACTGACTGGATTGGGGTATTGGGTTTAAGAAAATCGAGAAAGTACAGAAATCGAGAAAGAAAGAATCGAGAAAGAATACAGTAATCGTCACTATCCGGAAGTGAAGTCCTCACTGTCCGGAAGTTCACATATGGCAGTTACGATTATTCGCAATTTAGTTTTAATGGCCAATTATTCAATTAGCGCCAACATATTTTGCCTTTTATCGCAATGTCCTCACAAGGAAAAACAAAAAGAGAAGAGAAGAGAGAGAAAAAAATTACTTCCTGGTTCGGAGCATACCAGCACTCTGATGTTACCGAAATTTATGCACCGTCTCATATGAAAACGATCATAACTTGCGGCATTGTGTTTATCTATAAATGCGCATAAGAAATTCAGAAATTATTAGAATACACGAAGTCATCACTCTGCGGAAGTCCGTACGTTGTAACCCGTAATGGGGAACGCGGCTGAGCTTCCCTTCCCCATCGGCCACGCCCACGCAACAACGTGTATCATCATTGCTTTGGTAAATAAATGGCCATAACTTGGGAAGCACTTGTCCGATTAATATCAAACCTTGAAAAGGCACATAATCAGGTCCCCAGCAATATATCTGGCAAGTTTCAATTAGATCGGACCAGCGGTTGTCGAGAAACAGCGGTCACACACACACACACACACACACACACACACACACACACACACACACACACACACACACACACACACACACACACACACACACACACACACACACACACACACACACACACACACACACACACACATACACACACACACACACATTGCTGGAATTATAGATAGATGATAAATTATGTTAACTATCACTAAAAATATAAATACGATCTTCAGTTAGGCAAGAATCAAAGTAATTGATGAAGCCTCTACGTACATTACTCTGACTCGTAAATCTTTGGTTTCCATGTCACGTTCGAATTTCGAGCTTGGCGTCAGCATTATGTACGGAATCAGATGAAAAAAAACAACATAAATATTATATTTTGGGATAAGAAACAGATAATTTTTACTCTGCCTTTTTAAACAGGCTCAATACGTGACAGGAAAAAGAAAAAAACAACATATTTTGAGAGAGTCCGATGTTATAAATGATGAAGAAAACACACACGAGTTTAGTCGCAAAGAAAGCCACATTTGGAAGTGAAAAATAACGTTAAAATCGAATCTCTATTTCTTTCGAACTTTTGAAAATAATCACTTTAAACATGAAAAGAAAAACATAATTCTTACATCTCGGATCCTCACAAAACACCAAAAAAATTCTAGCGTTCGTTAAAATGAAGAATTATCAGACAAATGCGAGTCACATCGTTCGGCTCGGAGTCCTCACGCTGGATTCGTACATTACGGCTCTCGCAAAGACACGGACACGAAGACAAACGCTGCGCTCAACGGCGAATGGAAATGTGCTGACACGCTTGCAAGTGCCTATTATATCCATCAATTGGGGAAGTTTGCAAGACGGCAAGATTTTCTAATGCTAGCGTTATTTGCGTCCGACGAGAGATGATGATTCGTACATAACGGGACTGACACGAAAATCAAGACGGGATTACTTGTGGTCCGAATTTCATTTTTCTGATCACAATTTTGATCTATATTTTTCTGCCGTGAGACTCTGTCATATTTCCAAGAAATTAAGGGAGATTTGGAATAAAAATCATAAGAAACTTTATCAACACTGGACTCCTTATTTTTCTCGATGCGGTGGACACGAAGCAAAATGTACGAATCCATTATTTCATCAGATCGGGTAGATGCCAGAAAACCTGAATAGGGAGACAGAACATAATCAAAACATAAAAGGAAAACAAAGTTCACATTCTGAGTCACCACACTCAAAATAACTGTCACATAAGAAACGCACAGTAAAATAAAAATTTTTACCAATCAAACTGTAACATTTCTAAGGTTAAAATACTCATATTCTGTTGCTTTAATTCATCTATCTATAATTCCAGAAATCTGTGTGTGTGTGTGTGTGTGTGTGTGTGTCTGTCTGCGACGCCGTTTCTCGACAACCACCGGTCTGATCTGATTGACACTTGACAGGAATATTGCCAGGGACCCGCGGATGTGCCTTTTCAAGGTTTGATATTAATCGGACGAGCGGTTCCCAAGTTACGGCCATTTTATTGCTTTTTTCAGTGTTGGAAAGGTGTATATATCGCAGCTGAAGTGTCGTTCCACCTTATCATGCCATTTTTTCCCCAAAGATATCTCAGAATAATGATAACAGCATATTAATAATAATAATAATAATAGCACAATAATTGGGAGTAATAAAAAGAATAATGTGATACAATGACCAATGTCTGTCAACCAATAACGACCTATATATTGACTGTCAACC
>NC_140965.1:43908229-43980729 GCF_056783735.1 Eptatretus burgeri
AGATCTCCCAACAGGTGTTAAATGGGATTTAGATCTCTACTCATTGCTGGCCACTTCAGAGCAGTCCAGCGTTTTGTCTTGAACCATTCCTGGGTGCTTTTTGAAGTTTGTTTGGGGTCATTGTCCTGCTGCAAGACCCATGGCCTTCGACGGAGACCGAGCTTTCTGACACTGGATTGGACATTGTACTCCAAAATGCCTTGGTAATCTCCTCATTTCATGATGTCATGCACACATTCAAGGCACCCAATGCCAGAGGCAGCACAGTAACCACAAAACATCACTGAACCTCCTCCACGTTTGGCTGCAGGGAAGGTGTTCCTTTCTTTGAAGGCTTCATTTTGTTTTCTGTAAACATAGAGATGATGTGCTTTACCAAAAAGCTCTAATATGGTCTCATCTGTCCACAGGACATTCTCCCAGAAGGATTTTGGCTTGTTAAGGTGTGATTTGGCAAACTCCAGTCAGGCATTCTTTCTTTTTTTTTTTCTCTCTCTCTGTCTCTCTCTGTCTCTCTCTGTCTCTCTCTGTCTCTCTCTGTCTCTGTCTCTCTCTGTCTCTCTCTGTCTCTCTCTGTCTCTCTCTCTATATATATATATATATATATATATATATATATATATATATATATATATATATATATATATATATATATATATATATCTCTATCTCAGCAGTGTTGTCCTCCTGGGTCTCCCACCATAAAACCCCCCTTTCATTGAGTTGGCTATGGATGGTGTGAGTTGAAACTGTCGCACCTTATGTCTAAAGGTCAGCTTGAATCTGTTTTGGCTGTTGATTGAGGTGCTTTGTCCACCATTTGAACAATCCTTCGCTGCAATCTTCGATCAAGTTTTCTGCTGCGGCCACGTCCAGGGAGGTTGTCTACAGTCGCATGGGCCTTAAACTTCCTGATAACATTGCGTACAGTGGATACAGGAACATCAAGGTCTCTGGAGAGGGATTTTCAGCCTTGAGATTGTGCATGCTTGGCTACAATCTTGTGTCTGACCTCCTCAGACAATTCTCTGGTTTTCTTTATTTTCTCCATGCTCATTGCGGTACACAGCGTGACACAAAACAGCAGAATCACTACTTTTCTCTCATAAAACTCGTTGAATGAGCGATTTTTATATTGCAAGCACCTGCAACTCACCACAGGTGAGTTCGATTCCAAAGTTAAGGAGAATCACTTGCTTGAAATCTAATGATTTTTAACAACTTTTAAAAGATGCCAATAATATTGTCCAGGCCATTTTAGGATTTCTATGTGGAATAAGCCAAGATTAAGTAATTTTTCCTTTTTTTTTTTTGCTCCACTGCAAACCAAAGAAATACATATGTGGATAGCAAAATATTTTATAATTTCAACAATTTTCTGGAAGAAATGGTGCATTATTTGAAAAAAAAGTGCAAGGGTACCAATATTTTTGGCCATGACTGTAATTTGCCAAAAGGAGCTAGCCAAAATAAGGCAAACAGCCATCATTTGTGCATGTACTTCTCATATTCTGTGATAGAAATGGTAACTCGGCTGCAGTTTTAGGCACTCTTCTTTTGTGAAGTGGTTTATTTCTTAACAAATGCAGATATATACTCTCTATGGAAGACAGGGAGTTTGTTCAGAAGCTTCACTTCAAAATAGTTTACCATGCTCATTTCAAAAATAAATCCAACAAAACTCCAACTTTGATAATTCATTATTATAAGAGATTAAAAACAACCATAACAACCCCAAAAGGATGAAAGATAATATAATTTTCTATTCATCCTCAAGATTTTATAAACCAATCACAAAAATAGTTCAAAATCTTTTCCTGATAAAAATCATGAAAAAAAAATCTTCCCCTTGTTTCATGGAGAAGAACAACGATAATGTATTGGAGTTGATGTAATTCTGTCTCGACATCTGTAATGATGATTTTGTTGGAGTGTTTACGTCAAAAAGCTTCTCGGCAGGTCATCGTCTGAGCATTATTTCATACGATTATACACAAATGCCTTGAGTGTTGGGAACTTAAAAGAATTATCAAGAGAGGCCGCAACTCGTGGAGGAGCTGGAACATGGAACTGTGTGTCGTTTGTATGTCTGTGTCCCCAATGGGGTGGGACATCAATGCGGCACGACACAGCACGATCACAGACAGAAATGGCGTCCCGGGAAAGTATGAAATGGGACGATCCTGTACCATCAAGGACACCTGGTCAGCCTCTGACGATGGGACAAAGTATTTGTCGCCAATTTTGGCGGTAGTGTCTGAGTGTGTCTGGGCAGTGTCGGCTGTTGGGCGATGACGTGTATTTCTGCTGTAGTAGTACAACTGATTTTTCAATTAATACAAAATTTCTTATAAACCATCAATTTAATGGAAAAAACTAAACCTACCAATCTGTAGTGACCATGCGACCGGCGTTTTCATCTTCACCAACACTTCAATTGTCACCATCTTTGTCTGAATCGCTCGCACAAGACTCATAACGATAAGGCTGCATAATTCCATAGCTTCCATCACTAATTTTGTCTACAAGAGTTTCTTTGAAATCCCAGTGATCAGTTTCAACATCCTGAGAACCTTCAGAGTTGTTCATGACGGTGGAATCAGGATCAAAAATCGAGCTTGAAATGCACTTTCTTGATGCAAGCCACCATTTGGATCAAGGTGATTCTGAGTGTGACATCACTGGCGAAAATCAAAAATTGACACTTTAGGGCTTTTTCACTTTGTGATTGGCAAAAATTTTTTTTTACCTTTCAAATTAGACTGTGATTAATGATCTTCAATGGTTTTCAGAAGAAGAAAAATGCATTTGGGTTCCCCTTCAACAGAATACAGTACTTGCTCGCCGATTCCCCCATCTCTCCCCGACTATAATCTCCTCCATTTCGACAGGCCTGATCCCCATCCCAGTGGTGGAGTTGCAATTTACATCAATGACTCCATGTCTTACAGTTTGTGCACTGCTCTCACCCCACCAGACACACAGGAGAAGTTGGCTGCGACTTTCCTCTCCCTGTACCATCCTCATAACAGTGACGACTCCATTTATATCCATCTCTCTATCTCGTTCCTTACCCTGTACATTCACAAGCCACAGATAAGTCTTTCCCAAATTGGTGTTCAGAAGCACCCAGACCAGATACAGTGTCTTACTCAGGATATGTCTATCTCATACATCCAGCTAGCGCTTAAAAATAGCTGGCACAAGCTTTTTGTATGGTCACATCACAAATATATCCTTTGCCAAAGAGTTGGTTACCGCTACTTGGTAATGATGCACAGCATCATCTTTCCAATTGTAGACGTCCATTAAATAAATCACCAATTTTGCCATGTTCACATAAGATATCCCCACATAGTTCAAAATCCATTCACTGCTAGCAATCCATGAGGGTTTATGTGGAACATACATGTCCAATCAGGCCTTGCACTGGCCCACATGGTTGGGAGTTTGCAGTACGGGCAGCTACTCGTGAGGCAAGCTGAGAAAGTTGTCTGAGTCGTTCATTGTGCATAGGCACACCCTTTTTTCTCAGGTACTTTTCAAGTATTTTGGCCTTCTTTTAGAAGCTTTGTGAGCCATTTTAGGTAACAATCCTTAACTAGTGCACACATCACACTTTATGGTGCCCCAAACAGGCTAACCCCCTGCTTTAGCAGGGAAAATGGCCTTAAAATGCTTGTTGTTGTGGTGCCCCAACACCATTTCCAGGGGTTTCTGAGTATGCACACCAAGCATTATGGGTGGATTACGTCATTTTGAAAGTCACGTATTGAGTGAGAGTTGGTACCTCTTCAACTAGACACGGCACGACACGACAGTAGAGGACTTCTGTGGGGTTGGAGCAACAGCAGGAGGAAAACAGAAAGAGCAGTCTTAGCACCAGGCAACTTTTAATGAGTCGTTCACAAACTTATTTTGAGTGGACCAGGATATAAATGCCAGAAACATCGCAAAAGGGATGTCAAATTTGATATTCACTCTATATATGAACAAAGAAAAGAAATAAATAACATATGGTGCCAGCTTGTATCATATTTTATCTTCACACGCACAAACGTTGCTGGTGCCAAATGAGAGTAGAAATCTGATGAGGATGCTGGCACACAATGGCCTGCTCTTTCAAAAGAAAGTGGCATCTTACACATCCACCAGAAAATGTTACCAGATGGATCTCCAGCTTAACATGCGAACAGAGGGACGGCACACCCATTGATGTATCACCGTGCATGAGAATCACCAGGGTGACGGTTCAAAGTCAGTTGATAGTTGGGAATCAAATGCAGGTGCAGTCCAAATTAATACTATATTCGTCGTATTTTTTCCACAATAATCATCTTCCAGGGGATACTTGCGGGTATGTTGTTCCGTTATCTGTTTCTAATCTTCCCCATATGTATTGAACCAGATCAGGTCAAACAAATACTTCTGCTTGCAAGGTTTATTCTTTAGTTTTCTTACTTGGAACATTTATCCAAGTGTCTCCTCCAGTTCAGTGCCACAGTGGCTTGAGGGTCTTATAAAACAAACAAAAAATGAAACGTATTCCAAAGGATGTGAACTCAAAGTGGCAAATCATTTTCTCTTTTCATTATGCTCAACCATGATGGTGGCATAGAAGTGTGTTATTTATTATTAATGATATAATTTTTAATGACAGAATCAATAGCACCACTCAATTTCAAGTCCCAGATGTTTAAACCAAAGCAAGCACAAAGCAAAACAATTAAAAGCCAAAGCTTTCCTTTTGAATCGAATACAACACACTTGGTTAAATAAGGAATGAACATCAGAAGTTATGCAAAATGCAACTCACACAGCTAAACGCCGGAATAAAAAAAGGCTTGGTTATGCCTTCTCGGCTTGTGATGGACCACAAAAAAGGCAATGTGGATGGACGTCTGGCTACCAGGTGATAAGACATGGGCTAGCACTGGTTGAAAGACCATGGATACTGGGGCTGCACAGCTCGGCATCATCAGCATCTGTGTGGCCTATTCAGAAAAAGCCATATTAAATCAAACACAAAGAGGAGGAAAAATCCACTCCCCCTCCTTCCCCCACTTCCTCCACTCACTTTCCTTTTTCATCAATCTTCCCACCTTTGCTTCCCCACCCTCCCATCGTGGCACATGCACCACCTTCCACCAGCAAATTGCAGCTTCATTCCCTATTTAATTCACAGGGGTCAGGTTTTTGAGCCAGATAACTCGTGCCATACCAACAGCTTAGCATATTCCATAGCCTTAGTTTGCCTTCCCGATGCGCTACAGCGCAGCAGCAACAGCAACATGGGAGGAAAATGGGATTTGTCAGCAGATAGTGCACAGGTCAAGGAAGGCCATGTTGGAATGAAAGGCAGCGAAAGAGCAACAATCGAGGGGGCCTTTTTTAGCCTCCTTTAAAAGCCCAAATATGTGTTTGGATTTATCTGAGATAAGTGATGGGGTTGGTGCAACAGCAAGAGGAAATTAGGTGGGGGTGGGGGTGAACTGATAATTTGTATTAAAAAAAATAAAATTTCTCGCCGCATCAACATAATTGTGCTGGATACCATGTAAAACATGCAGCCTTATGAACACTGGAATGGCACCTGTATGGAGACAACAAACTACACACATTGACAACTGGATGGATAACTCACCAGGGAATTTAAACAACGACATTGAAGGAACTGTTCATGCCGTTGCTTCGATCAAGCAGTGAAAATATTTTAAAAGGCCACACCATTTATTTACAAATATAAAATTCAATCACATATATCAAATTTTGCAATGTAGTTTAAGTTTGTACATTATTCCAAGTGATGTAAACACCAGGCAAAAAATAAAAATTCCTCTTCAACCATCACAGATGAAGAATAGGTTTGCAGTTGAGGTTGGATGCATCAAGGTGTGTGCGTGTGCGCATGTGTGTGTCTATTCTATAAAAGAGCAGTTGAGCGACCCGAGACAATGTGGAAGCACAGTGCGTATGCTCACACAATGTGAAGGCAAACCCCACGAGTATGTGTGTGTATGTATGTATGTATACACACACACACACACACACACACACACACACACACACACACACACACACACACACACACACACACACACACACACACACACACACACAACGCCAAAAGAATGCGGACACCACTTCTAATTAGTGGATTGAGCTATTTCAGCCACACCCATTGCTGACAGGTGTATAAAATCAAGCACACAGCCATGCAATCTCCATCGACAAACATTGGCAGTACTGAGGAGCTCCATGACTTTCAACATGGAACAGTCATCAGATGCCACCGTTCCAATAAGTCAGTTCGAAAAATTTCTGCCCTGCTCGAGCTGCACCGGTCAACAGTAAGTGCTGTTATTGTGAAGTGGAAACATCTAGGAGCAACAACAGCTCAGCCGTGAAGTGGTAGGCCACACAAGCTCCCAGATTGGGACCGCTGAATGCTGAAGCACGAAGCGCAGAAAAATCGTCTATCGTCGGTTGCAACACTCACTACCGAGTTCCAAATTGACTCTGGAAGCAACGTCAGCACAAGCACTGTTCGTCGAGAGCTTCATGAAATGGGTTTCCATGGCCGAGCATCCGCACACAAGAATAAGATCACCATGCGCAATGCCAAGCGTCGGCTGGAGTGGTGTAAAGCTCACCGCCATTGGACTCTGGAGCAGTGGAAACACGTTCTCTGGAGTGATGAATCACGCTTCACCATCTGGCAGTCCGACAGACAAATCTGGGTTTGGCGGATGCCAGGAGAACGCTACCTGCCCGAATACATAGTACCAACTGTAAAGTTTGGTGAAGGAGGAATAATGGTCTGGGGCTGTTTTTCATGGTTTGGGCTGGGCCCCTTTGCGACAGTGAAGGGAAATCTTAATGCTGCAGCATACAATGACATTCTAGACGATTCTGTGCTTCCAACTTTGTGGCAACAGTTTGTGGAAGGCTCTTTTCTGTTTCACCATGACGATGCCCCCCTGTGCACAAAGCGAGGTCCATGCAGAAATGGTTTGTGGAGATCAATGTGAAAGAACTTGACTGGCCTGCACAGAGCCCTGACCTCAACCCCGATGAACACCTTTGGGATGAATTGGAATGCTGACTGGGAGCCAGACCTAATCACCCAACGTCAGTGCCTGACCTTACTTATGCTCTTGTGGCTGAATGGAAGCAAATCCCCGCAGCAATGTTCCAACATTGAGTGGAAAGCCTCCCCAGAAGAGTGGAGTCTGTTATAGCAGCAAAGGGGGACCAACTCCATATTTATGCCCAGGATTTTGGATTGAGATGTTGGATGAGCAGGTGTCCACATACTTTTGGCCATGCAGTGTATGTGAGGAATCTGCATGGGGAAAAAAAATACATCTCGAGGTACCCATCAATTTTTAAACGTTGCCTTCACAACCAGAGGCAATTTGAATTCCCTTCACATTCTCGGCATCATGAAATAATAGCTGGACTTACTTCCCTTTACATTGTTCCCCCTCCCCTGACAACCCCAAACCCTTTACCCCCACCTTCTCAAAAACTTCTCAAAAACTTGGAGAGCAAAGTCTTTGACCACGTCTAATTAATAGGACTTTATAAACAAGCCAAACATTAACATGTTTATTGATATCCTTTTCTCATCGTGTTATTCTTGCCCGAGTTGTACTTTTCTTTGGACCTCTTCCTTTCTCATGTTTATTGTTGTTAACTCTGCCAGATGCGATGGTTATGTTTTCACACCAATCTGTTTGTGTGCAGGATATATAAAAAAAAGTTGTGGACAGGTTCGTACGAAATGTGGGGGCCGTTTGGGTGAGTGACAAGGAGGAACTGATTCGATTTTGGTGAAGATAGGTGAATTCTTCACCATTGAGAGATAGGGCCAAAAACTATGTACATTATAGCACGATATCTCAAGACGTTATAGACGGATTTGCACGAAAGTTGGTGAACAGTTTGGGCGTGTCACGAGGAAGAATTGATTCAATTTTGGTGAAGATCCGAATCCAGATCAGGATCTGAGAATTTTAAAAGTGATTCTTCGCCATAGAGTGATGGGGCTAAAAAATGATATACAGCATATCTCAAATATTTTGAACGGATTTCGAAGAAACTTGGTGGATGAGTTAGTTAGGTGACTCAGAACAAGCCGATTAGATTTTGATCCGGCCTATCAGTGGGATGCAAAATGTAAACTGTTCAGCCTGGCGGAGGTATGCGCTCTACTGAGTGCTGTTGTAGTTCCAGGATGTTTATAAAATTTATCCTTTCATGTCTTGCATTCATTGTTTTCCCTTTTTTGGTGTGTCTGGCATGCACATATATTTATTCTTCTTAATTTCTTGCAAAAAGACACAGTGTAAACACTTATAAAATTAGTATGTACCAGTGTTTAAAGATCGATGTTGCCGACTTCGTTCATCCGATGGATTGCGCAAAACTCAGAGTATAAGGAAAACTATTTTCATATCTATTAAACAACTGCAAAAAAAAAAAAAAAAATGGAATCGGAGTGGATTCCTATTATTTTTCAGTGATGTGAAACGTCAAACAAACAGTTTCGAAAGCAGGTGGACAAAAAGTTTTTTCATGCTCAAATCAAGTTTAACTTTGGATGTTGCTATTCAGATTAATTAAGAATAAAATTAATATATCATTCATATACTGTTGGACCCCAACAATCGCGACATTCGCGGGAGAGACGTTCTTGAAAAATGCCGCAAATGTCGAATCCGCGAATGTCGGGGCATTGTTTCAATGGGGAAAAGGGGGATAGGTTCCCGGCGGTTCATGATTCATAAGGGAAAATCAAAAATCCCGTGAAAAACCGTGAATATGCCAGCGAATATGTGAAGCACAGTGCCGCAAATGTAGAAGCAGGTCAGAAAAACCGTGAATACGCCCAAGAAAAAAACGAAAAAAAGTGTGAATACACAAAGCACAGGGCCACAAATATAGAAGCAGGTCACATTTTATGTACTGCAAATATGTGGGGTCCACAAATAGCAGAAGAATACAAGAAAAAAAATCATATAAAATAATGAAAATATGAAGCTCTCAAAATATATATTTTCATTATGTACAATTGCTTGCATATAGTAACTCATGATGACATAGTCACATGGAGAAACATTAGCCAAACCCTCAGTGTATTAGCAAGTTCTGGGACTGGCTGCCAAAATAAGATCAAGCTAGTTCCCTAGAATGATCCGTTGGTCCAGCTACTTTATGCGGCAGCGGTGAGAGGTTCGTACTTCGTGTTACAGCTTCTCTCCGAACTACATCTGAGGAAAAACAGCTGTGAAACGATTGTGTGCCAATTAAAATTGTCAAGAAAGATAGTGGTGGTTGCCTTTTGTTAATGAGCAGAGGTACTCCATCCATCCGTTGGGACCATAATCTGTGCAGAGCGTTGGTGCTGCCAAAGCAGTCTCCTTGACGATGGGGCACAATCTTGGATGGGTCGCCACTCCGACACAGGATATCAGCATGCTGGCACTCACTTTGCCAACCTCGGAAGGATGACAGGCAGAGTTAACCCCACCAGGTATTAATTCAACATCCGTGGGGGATTTGAACTCAGGACCTTAGAATCCCAAGCCCACCACCCTTTGCCACTAACTTACTGTTTGATATCTGCTGCTGCAGCATGAGGAGGCCGACGTCAAAGTAGGATCCCGGCTGTCAATTGAGGAAGTGAGAACCTCATGTTCTTTGGCTTTGAGCTATCTACATCTGGGAAGAGGCAAAGCCTTTTGAGTAAAAGGGCTGAACAGCTATCCTCGATTCATCATCTGTAAAATCAGATGCATGATTTTAGCAGACTGTAAAATCATGGTTTCATTGCTTTTTAAATAGTAAAGCCCCATCTTTTTGTATTCCCTTTTCACAAAGATAAAACACATCTGGTTGATATTTTTATCAAGCTGATTCTGGCCAATAGCAGTCTCACGTTAGAAAGATGCCACAGATGGTACTTCGTTAAATTCATCGTTTGATTTTCAGAATCTGCATTTTCATCATCGTGGAGATAATAGTATACAAATAGCATCCAATTTTCCTTCTGTTGATTATATTTGGTCAGAAGTATGAAGAGAGGGTAATTTTAAACCATACATCACATTGATCACTCCTGCATCGTTCACGACCAACACAGGTTCGTTCGTTTGTTTGTATCCAGCACCTGGCTGAAGGTTTGCATCAATTGCTCGGGGAAGGTGGAAGAGGAGGACGGGGGAGGGGGAGATAGCTCTGTATGCTTTAACACTTGTAGGTTAAAGGACAAAATTGGAATTTAGCCATGGTGCCGGCGAAAGCTTGCCTACTCTTCACTAAGGGCAACGTGGGATCTTTAACTCCCAACCAACTAATGCTAGCAGACAGGATGCCAAGTTTAACATCCATCCGAGGGACATCCGAGGGTTTAACATTGAAGCTTCGACCTGCCTGCGAAGCACCAGAATGACAGTTTATAGTTGAGTCGAGATTCAGTTCAAACCCAGGCTCTGACTACTCCCCTCCCAAGCTATTCTGCCATCCCACCCAACAGTGGTGGAAACCACATGTCTCTGCTTCGACTGACATGAACTGGTCTGCAGTGCAGGTGGTATTATCAATAATTAAATCATTAGAACCCTGTCAGAGCTGCCAAAAATCAGTTCCAATTCACTGCCTCCCTCCACAGGAATACCCCGCAACTTTTAACAGTTGAAGAAAATTCATAGAAAAAAAAGAAAAGAAAAGAAAAAGAAAGAGCCCCCTCCCCCACCCCCCCCCCAAAAAAAACATACCTAATTATCTACCTGGGAGTTTGAGCAGAATTACTTGCTTATTCCAAATTAAGCGTCAAACCTGTTGGACTGTTTGTTCAGTTTTTGTTTCGTGCTAAAAAAACAAAATCTATATCATCCACTTCCAGGATATAATGTCATTGTCAGGGACAATCGGCGGAAATGGTGTCTCAGCGATCAGAATTCAGACACAGTTTGAGTGTAGATGCAGTTGCAATGAAAATATTTATTATATCTGGCCGACTGATACACAGCTCCAAGGCGAGTTTACGACCAAGGAGCCAAGATGCTCCGGAGGAAGCACATACACCTTTAAGCCGTGTAGTCTGAGCTCGATCACTTAGTCGAAAGGACCATCATGTGCACTTATAATTTTGGCGCTTCACAGATGGGTTTGCTAGATCGCGTCGTACGTCGCCCTTTCACACGGGACGCTCAGCCAGATTTTCCTTCTGCTCGCACTCGGCTGGTGGACATTGAAAGACGCTGTACATTTCAAAAAACGCAGGCCGTTGTGTGCCAGTGGAGTTCTTTCACTGACAATTGTTGAGAATGCACAGCGGGTGTGTTTCCCACTACGAGACTGTTTTGGCAGCCGAGGAATGAGACTCTGTGCACGAGTATGGTAACTGACGAGAACAAATGGAAAGATAACTGATGATGAAAAAGAAAGAAAGATGACGTCGTTCAAAGTTGAGATGACAACGCTTCGTTTTTCTTTTTTTTGAAATTTGAGGGACCTCATTGCGTGAAAACATTTTTTTTTTCCTCATTCAACAGTGTCAAACAACCTGAAAGATCAAGAAGAACATTGAAAGTTTCAAGAATGACAATTTTTTTTTTTAACATTCTTTCTCGACCTTGGCCTTCATCCAAAAAAATTCTGCCCCCTTTTGCAGGTGTAATATCCAGATGGCCCACAATGCGGATCCATCCAATTAACCGCCACATCGTCGCCAGTGTACGTCTCCTATTCTCCACCAGATAAATGTCAACGAGGGTGAGTATTCTCACAATCTTCACCCCCCAAACGACTTTATCGGAATCAAATAAAACCAACATGGCAAGGGGATGCATATATGGAACTGGTTCAACTCACTCTATGATGATTACAGCTGACAAATCAACTATGGCCTTGAAGTGGTCAGTCAAGCACACAGTGAAATAATAATGTTCAGCACAAC
This sequence comes from Eptatretus burgeri, assembly GCF_056783735.1. Classification (NCBI taxonomy): domain Eukaryota; kingdom Metazoa; phylum Chordata; class Myxini; order Myxiniformes; family Myxinidae; genus Eptatretus; species Eptatretus burgeri. The sequence goes on from NC_140965.1 coordinate 43,920,195, forward strand.
TTAGAGTGAACAACAAAGTGTTTGAAAATGCTCCGTTGATAAATCAAAGCACAGTTAGCTGGCAATGTATTCCACAGCCTGACATTGCCACACTGCGTACAAATTTGCTCGTTCGCCGAGTTATCCACATTTATGCTTCGCAACAGGTACTGACGTCGATGCAAGCATTAAGAAAGGTCAAAGATTTTCCTGAGTTTTTGTTTCTCGTGACCGATTTGGACTTGCCCGTAGATTGAATACTTCGTCTTCTTGGGGACAGTGCTTCGCCTCTATGATGCCAGAACACCCCCAATTGGCGTGCGGCAGTAATAGCACTCTTCTCTCTTTTCTTCTGATTGAAACAGTCTTCTTACCATCCATATCCACGAGTTTACAGCAAAGGAAAAGAGCGAGGTGCTGTATTTTGAACCACATTAACCGCATGTGATGAGATCCAGCGGGTAATGAAACCGAAACATACATGCCACGCCACGGATATTTCCATAATCTGCTCATTACGGTTATTATAATTTAAAATGGCTCTCATCAGTGGTAGTAAGCAGTTTCAGGGCAAGATTATGGAATCCGATATGTAAACACAAAACAGAACACGTTGTTTTTCACAGAAAAAGTACGCTGAGCTCCAAAACGATAGCGAAACATGTACAGCAAGCAACGATGATCTTGATATTTCCATGTTGCGTGGAGAAAAATATGTCGGTGAGAAGCAGGTAATAGGAAGAAAATAATAAAATACATTTTAACATTGCCTTTTAATATATTTTCAATGGCGCAGGTGTGAAAGAAATTGATGCTTTTAGGTACAATTCATGGTATATCTAGCAGGTCAGACTCCGCTTGAGTTTTTCCATTAACGAACGGCAATTATTCAAACAAAATGGAAAAGCGGGCATGTTACTACAGCTGCTTTACAAACTCCATTTGCCTTGTTAAACGCCCAGCGGAAGGTCCCAGTAAAATGGGATTCGTAGAGCTGGTGACACAAATGTCGAGAAACTCGTGACTCGACATTCCAGCACGAAGACGACCAAAGGAGAAGCAGAACAAGCATTGCAATGCTGAATGTCCACCAATCAATTCACTCAATCGAGGCCATGTGAACACATCTCCTCGAGCATCCCCCATTCACTCCTCTTCTCAGCTCAAACCTCATGACCTTCTGCACTTCCACTCGTGCACTCAAGATATCATCTTCAACGGTCAATTTGCCCTCAGAGCTTCCGAACACAGAGCGACGGAGCCGCCCTTTTCCTCCTATCGGCACCGCGGGCAGGCACAGCTGTTGCTCTTCCTTGTTTGTGCTGCTCAAGGCAACGCTTTGGGCACCTCCAGGCATTGCTGAGCACTTTTTGAAGTAAACATGAGGCCAGCAAGGCTATTGGGAGGTCAATCACTGTGTCCACGTGCCAGTCACCGAGTTCCAATGTCACCGCTTCACGGAGCCATTCACGCTCATCGGCTCCTTTATAGTTAAAAAAAAAAAAAACGAAAAAGAAAAAAAAAAGACGATGCCATTGAAGATGTTTTCCTGAATAATTCATTTTGACTGCAAAAGAGGACCAAATCAATGTCAACTTGGAACTAAAATAAATATTCATCCAGGTTTGTGCCTTCGCATTTTATTCCAAATAAATTGCCGTTTGCAGAAAGCAAAGAAAATGACTGAAGAAGCATTTTGCAAAAATTGCAATTCCAGATTGCTGTCAGCTGAGGGAACTAGTGCACTTCATCTGCAGACAATCTGCATTCTCTTTGATAAACCCCTCACACATTTCAGCGTACGTGCACCGCGTATAATTAAATAATGTACCTGCACATTATACTGAGGACATTTCATTACAGCAGCAACAGACAGCGTGAGAACCCTAAACCACGCCAAATTAGCAATATATGTAGAAAACTAGATGGGCACTCGGTAGAGCGCATACCTCCGCCATGTAATGCCTGATCCACAAGAACATGTCGGGCCCAATACATGTTCGAAATATCATGCTATGCAATACAATATAGTTTTTGGCCCAATCTCTAAATGGTGAAGAATCACTTTAATAATTAAATAACTTTTGTATCCAGAACTGGATTCGGATCTTCACTAAAACCAAATCGATTCATCCTTGCCACACACTCAACCCGTCCACCAAACTTCGTCCGAATCCGTCCACACCTTTTTGAGATATCGTGCTGTACATCATTTTTGGCGCTATCTCTCTCAATGGTGAAGAATCACTTAAAAAATTATCGTAGTCGGATGCGGATCCTGATCTTCACGAAAATCAGATCAGTTCTCCCTTGTCACACACCCCAACCTGTCCACAAAATTTCATCCGGATCCATCAACAACTTTTAAAGACATCATGTACACAAACAAACAAACAAACAATCAGACAAACAGACAGAGAGGGGTGAAAACATAACCTCCTTCACGTTCGATGGCGGAGGTAAAAAAAAAACAATACACCGAGTCATAAAGAGATGGTCTGCCAATGCAAGCATGTGCATGTGTATGGACGTATGTACTTGCATGCAAGTGCGTGTGCGCAAGCAATGAATGTACGCATGTAACAGGTGCTGGCTTACTGGAGTATCACCTGGCGGTTTCAATGAATGAATCTCAGGATGCTTAAAAATCGCTGCTGGGTTCGGGTCCGCAGCAGCTATGATGTCAAGCCAGGCATCAGGACAGTTATAAATGAGATGACAAGACTCAGCAGAAATGAGCACGTCATTGTGAAACGAAAACGATGTATTTTTGTGTGCATGCATGCATTCTTCTTTTCGTGCATTCTTCTTATTGTTCTATTAAAAAACAACAGAAAGTACGAAAAAGGGGATTTATTGCTCGGTTTTGATCGTTCGTATAAAATAAAAATCGCGAAGCACGCAGAGATGGGGTGCAGGGCCTGAGGAGGTCTGTGGGTCGTGGATGAAACCGCTGGAGAATTGGTCGACTCTCTCTCTCTCTCTCTCGTTTGTTACAAAATCGGTGGGAGTCATACATTGCACAACTCTTGGTGGCCTGTGCATTTATTCTTTAATCATTTGATCAATGAGTGCCATATATATTTTAGCCATCGTTAATAATAATCAATATTTTGTTTTTACAATACCCTAGATATATTCCCCTTCCCATTGATGATCGTTGATGCGATATTACTTCCCTTTTCCTTTGTCATACTTTCTTTTCTTTAAATAAAATAAAATAAAATTCCTATCCTCTTCTTTTTTTGCTCTTTGACCACTCCCACCCCTCCCCCCACAAACAACATTCCCCAACCCCCTCTTGCATTAACAAATGCACTGCCCCCTAATACCTTTTGTGGTCATACAAGACAGCTTCCAGGCATGTTCCCATCGCACAAGTACAGTTTTCGTTGAGTCATGAAGACTTGAATTCACACAAATCAAAAAAGTCCTTTCCTGCGTCGCAGAAAAACTGAGACTGCAGAGAATCTCGCCAATGAAAAAAAAAATGTATAGTCACCTTGTAACTGTAGGTGGCTGAAAACAAGGAAAAAGTGAACTGTTCTCGTTCTCCAATGAGAAGCAAAACGACAATCAGCATTTGATCCCATCTCTTACAAAACACCCTTTTGTCCTTTCATCACATCTGTATCTTTCCTCTTAAAATCCTCCATTGACTGTTAAGTTCCATTTCTATTTGGACAGATAAATGTGGAGTTTGAGGCAAGTCCTCCCACAGAATCTGCTAAAAGCAAGAAAAATGGAGATATAATGAGGCCAAAGCAAAATGCGATTGACCAGGTTCTTATAAGTTTGAATTCTCTGGTTAGCCCACCCTGACATTTGAGTCGGGTGGAAAATCTGATAATCAAATGATTGGCGCATGAAGCTAACTTGAAACGGCAGCATTCCAACTCGGCATCGCTCCTGTCGGACCAACCTCCTCCCCGATCTCCCACCACCTGCATCCCCTCTTAAGTTCTTTGTTTGGGTTGTCACAAAGGTTTGACGGACGAGGGCGGTCACACTCAGATCAGCAACTAAGACTGAACTAAAACAAACACCCGGGGTGAGGAAACAAGGTGGACGACTGCAGGAAAAAAAAAAGGCAATGCTTTCAAATAAATTTTCATGTGCTTTCTTATACAAGCGTCTGCCATGGAGAGAATGCACATGCAGGAACTGCCATCACACCACTTTTCCCCCACACCCCCACCCCCAACCATCAGCCCGATCCAAAATGTTCACTCTGCAAGACCCCTGATCCTCAGAGTGTAAAATTACTGCACAAATACAGTGCAAAAAAAAAATGTCAGCCATAAAACTAACCGACTTCTGTCCACCGCAGGACGAAGGCCTTCCTCAACTCATGTGGAGGGGTGTTTGACATACTCGGCATGTTTGTCAAGTGTGGCTTTGCAGGAATGAGCAACCATAAGAAATTAACACACACCAGGCAGTAGAGAAAAGTCTTTCACCCCTTGACCAAGACAGCCAGCTTTTTCAGTTGTATTATCGATAATAAGCAAATTGTATGCAAATTACAAGAGTGACAAAAAAGAAATACCTCACCTAAAAACAATTATATTGCGTAATTAACTACAATGGCTTTATACATATAATTCTCAGTTTTCAATCCATCTTTTACAAAGTTTTAAAAATAAAGTAATTAGGCTTAATATCAGAATTGTACAAATTTTAAAAGGTCAGAAGAAGAAAGGCATGACGTCGGATGAAATCCATCCTGCTGTGCTTAATATTTTGGCTGTGGATGTGCTCCTGATAGAACAGGTCGAAGTGGGATCATGAATTTAAAGCAGGAATACAAAGAGTGAAAGGCGATCCTAACGACGGACATTCCACTAATGAATCACACGATGAAAGCGCCACCAAAATGAAAAAAAGTAATTTTCAAAAGAAAAACGTTAACTACTTGCAATATAACTAACATGTTATACACATTGTATAATTATATTACTGCGGACGTATTATGGTGCTTTCTTTATTCCTCAAATGGTGAGATCAGATTCTGTTGAAAATGATTTGGCTTGGAGAAGAAAACAAGAATTAAAAAAAGCCAAGCAATGACCAGGGGAAAAGCTTCAAATATGACGACTGAAAAGGTTTTGACCATAAGAAGAATGTTGATGAAAAATAATGTCGAACACAACTTTGGTTATTTCCTCATCCGACTCTACATTTCTCATACTATGGTCATCATCACCATCATGTACCGTGCCACATGCCGAGCCTGGATGGGTCGCCACTCCGGCTCAGGAAGTCAGGTCAGGAATTTTTGAAATTTGTTCAGGGTGCTGGTGATAGCTCAACTACTCTTTGCGAAGGACACCGTGGGATCTTTAGTGTCCAGCAACTAATGTCGGCAAATGGGACAGATTATGGTGCTTGCTTTGTTCAAGTTAAGGAGACTTTATAACAATCCTGAGATCGTGACATTCTGTTAAACGGAGTGGAACTCTGTAACAGCAACGCATGATTGCCAAGAACCACCTGAACAAACGATCACCACCACCAACACATGCGCAAGCATACGAAGAGTCATTTTGCTTACCCACAGAATCAATATTGCTTGTCCTTTATGTTTTCACCTTTGGAAGAAACACAAAATGCCAAATTACTTTGACTTGTCAGAAACAACACTGCAAAGTCCCAATCAGACTACTCTGAATTTCTAGGACAAACAGCTTGTTTGTTGTAGAACATCGAATATCATCAAGGATGACTGAACCAATTGATAGCTTTATCATGCGTTTGGGGTGAGGAAAGAAATTTTTTTTATGAAAAAAGGGTAACAGATGGGGTCAATACAAAGGGCAGTTGAGAAATGTAATGGCTCCTCAAAAAAAACCCAAAAATCTTCAATGACACAAATGTGTGTGAATGAGCAATGTAATTTCCAAAAAAGCCAGTTTCTTTGTGACTACGATGCTGCATGACCGTTCGAACTTTGACTGCACATTTACGTCACAACCTTGTCTCACTTTTAAGAGAGAAAAAAAAATTGAGGCCTGTTTGGTTACTCAAAAAAATGAAAGCTGTTTTTGTGAAGTTTGGTCAATTTGGGAGTTTCCACAAAACACATTGGAATTTGGTGTGAGGTTACACAAAAAAATTTTCATCGCTTTAATGATTGACCGAATGTTTCATCCACTGTCGCTTTGGACCAACATCTTGGCAAACTACTTGCTAGTTCTGCTTTTGTTCCTCTGCCAACAATGTTGGTTCAAATTTCACACACCGTCATACGAAGAGCCGACACCACAATCTTTCTTTGAGCAAAACTGTCATTTTTAACTGTCAACATCACCATCATACAATGATCTGCCATGCATAACAACTGACGGCTTGAAAAACTGTGCTGCCACAATTAATCCCAATTTAATTAATTCATGAATGTTGGACAATAATGTTTCTCAACCAAATGTTGACAGAGATAAGCTAAACGACATGGGAAATGAGCTAAAGTGACGCTTCGGGTACGAGCCCTTCGCCGAAGCAAGAGAGCCCTCTCTTGCATTAAAGATGGCCTCACACCAGAAATATCCCTTTACTACTATTCTCATGGAGTTTAGTATGACTCTGTCAACAATGCATTGTGACAAATCCTCCTTATTTTTCCGCTGACGCAGACTGACTAGCTCTTAGAAAGATGAGTTTTCCATTCGTGAATTACGAACTTCATCAATCATTTCTTCTCGATCATTCCATGAAAATGTCCAAACTATGTGTTCAGAAATCGAACAATGCTTTAATTGTCCAACAAAATCTCCAACAGCATTTAGTTCCACAAAGCGTTAAGTCCACACAACCTGACCTCTAATGCACGATTCCTGCTTCACAATGCAAGTTCTTTGAGAAAAATCAAGATTTGCAGATTTGTATGTACGTCCACTGCTCACGCTCCAAGAGGTGTACGAGCGTATGCGTCAAGAATTGCAGTTGTCCGACCGAAACACTGCTCAGTGCAAAACAACATGCTGAGAAAAGCTAATTTTAATAAAAGGAGCTCATGGGCAACTGGCAAGAAAAGATGTCAGGACTATTGCAAAGCATCACTTATTCAAACGGCACGTTAGTTATTAGACTGGAAAAGCGTCCATTGAAACTAATAAAAACCATCCATTCGCGTTACGACTCAGGTCTGCTTGATGTCGTGACAGAACAAATCCTCATCAATGCTATTTTTTTTTGCAGAGGAGATAAAACAACCAATTTCTAATGGGTTAATCATCAACATTTCTAATCTGTGGCTCTAATGGTTTTCGTTATTGGGAAGTGAGCCTGGGATGGAGTGGCAGTGTTGGATCGCAGCACGCGACTTTTTGCAACGTGCGAGTTAATAAGTGCACACCCGGAGCGCGTGGGAAATCTAAACGAACATCGGGCAGTGGGGCATGCCAGGACCTGTCACCAGGTCGGCAGTCTTCTCACGTTTGTCAGCGACCGAGACCAATATAAACTCGGCCCGAGTCCAATGTCTGCTCCGCCTCAATTATGAAAGTCTTTGCACAACAAAATGAAGGCAGGTGCAAAAAGCAAAATGTATAAGCAAAATGTATAAGCAACGATACTTACAAATAATAATCATAAAACAATAATAAAAACAAATAATAATAATTACAATTTGAATAAATTTGCAAGATTTTGTGAAACAAAAATTGCAGCTTTCTTTAAATATTTTCCCATAAGCACGGAAAAGCTGATGGTGTATGATGCAGAGGTGGCGTACTTAGCGTTTAGCTGTCTGGTCTGGATTAAATTCTCGGCCCCACTATAACCAGTTTCCATTTCAACACTTTTAATATACCCCTCACGAAAAAAAAAATTAAGCACAAACGTTTAAATTGTGAAATAAACGATGAATTCAAAGTGATTTGTTTAATAGTGCAATTCGGCAGCATTATCGGTTTGCTCTGTGCTCGCATTCAAGTTTGCCAAAGAACCTGACTTATTGTAAATCGGGATGGTGCTATGACTGTTGTCAGATACAGGGATGAAATTGTCACACCTGCAGTCATCCCTCTGATCGAACAGCGAGGTCCCAGCTTCATATTTGTGGATGACCATGCCCATGCACACAATGCACCTGTTGTCAATGCTGCACTTCAGGACATCACTACTCTCATTGACTGGATTGCATGGTCACTGGACTTCGAATCTGATAGAACAAACTTGGGACATCCTGGAGAGGCGTTTTCGTGCTCACCAAGTCGAGCCACAGTCTCTTGATCAACTGGAAGTGTTCCTTGATCAAGAATGGCACATAATCCCAAAGCGAGAACTGGATGATCTGATTTCGTCAATGGCAAAATATGTGCAAGTTTGTATTGGGGTCATCGGTGGTGACACGTTATTGAAGTGATTTCTGTAAATGCAAATTTTCCCTGAGGTCATTTGTAAACTGGCATGGTTGCCAATTTGCATGGTTGCCAATTTGCATGGTCATTTCCAACAGCCATATTGGTTTTTGCATAAAAATTAACCTTTTGCTTCCAGTGATACTTGCTTAATGTGCGTATGATGGACAGATTGATCGGTTGCTTCTCCAACCAGATTACAAATGTGTGTTTGCCTGCACATTACCAGAAATAACTTTGATTTTCCTAATTTTCTTTGTGTATATGAAAAGCTCGATCCTTTTCTCACTTTCCAAAAGAGAATTAAAACTTTAGCTTCAAAAGGAATGTGCATCAGGTGGTTGAAATCATCTTATAAACTCTGACAGGCCCTTCTGCATCAAGTGCTCCAGTTACTCACGACACGAAAACACCCCAAAAGTACACGCTTCCCATATCTTGAAAAGTTTATGGAAACGTCAGTGGTTACATTAAAATCTCTCTGCTGATGATGCCACCCTATGCTGCAACATCTCCCATATTTTAGATAGACAGGGAGCAGCCGCTTCCCCTTCTGCAGACCATGATAGAATCACGAGCTGGCCAAACACTTCAAATATGTCTTTCAATCGTGACAGTTCTCATACACACAATCCATCTCTCTGGGAAGAGAGTCTGGTAAATGCTCCCATCCACTTTCTTAACAATCCTCTTGAAGAAGTTCAGTAACTCAAATTTTCGAGTCTCACCATCAGCTGTTAGCAAACCACATTTCTAAGTTGATCTCCAAAGCCAACCTGGGCATGCTTCTTGTGAAAATTCTTTCCTTGGCTCATTTGAACTTTGACCTCCTTTCAAGGTCTTCATCCACAGCTTGATGGAATACTGGTGTTCACTCTGGGTTGGTATCCCTGCCTCAGACCTTGCTCAGCCTGAAGCCGTGGAAGTCTTCAAAATCATTGGTATCTTTCAGGATGTCACTGAGTCGATCACTTTCACATTGCAGACAGGTGGGTGGTCTCTCTGTCTTCTACCACCTCCTTTCTGGTCTTGCACCCTCTGTCCTTTCCATGCTGCATCACCCCCTAAACCCCAGGTATCTGCAGGGTGCACACAATCTTAGAGTAATACCCTTCTCATGAAAATCCAAAAATCCAGATTGACTATTTGCTTACACTTATTTGTTCTCCTATTTTCCCACCTGTGGAACGAACTTCCTCAGTCTCTTCAATCTCATTCTTCCCTCCAGGCTTAAAGGCCCCAGGTAAAAAGAGTTGAGGACGTTTGCATTTCAAAAAGTTGAGGACGGATCCGGATGAAATTTGGTGGGCAGGAAGGGTGTGTGACAAGGACGAAGGAAATGTATTGGGCCAGATATGTTTGCATGGATCAGGCATCAAGTGGTGGAGTATGCTCTCTACCGTGTGCCCTTCGAGCAACATACACCCATATATGTGTGTGTGTATATATATATATATATATATATATATATATATATATATATATATATATATATATATATATATATATATATATATATATATATATATATATATATATATATACATACATACATACATACAGTAGAGGAGGCGTAAGTCGTCATCATCAGGACCGAGAAAAAAGTGACGACTTAGAAATGTGACGACTTACGCAGATGCGAACATTCATGATGACTGTGGGGTGAAGGATGAAGTCGCGTGTGGCCTGGACACGTATGTGTGAGAGCCGACTATTGTACCAAAAGGAAAACACAATCCTCGGGGCATAGGTGGGGGTTCATTGGTGAGTTGGAAAGTGATCAAGCAAAGATGGAATTCATGAATCAGTTTATCAAAAGGAAAGATAATGAACAACTGTAAGACAACTCATATACCATTGGTGATGGTATGGTGACAAATTAGATGACACACAGTCATCGTGGTGATGATTACCACTCAATGCCTATGTGTGAGTGAGCGCGGTAATGTACAAAACAAGCCAAGATAAAACCATGATCGGACTTCAACACGAAGCTCGATTGATCCTTTACTCCTTTGCGAAGTAATCCGTTATGTTTGACTGCCTCAAACTCTTGGGCATCTGGTGCATGAGAAAGGATTCAAACCGGTCATTGCATTCCATGATGTTGTCTGGGCAATCCTCCACCAAAAGACAGTATCGGTGCATCACATCCAGACAGTATCGGCGAATCCACGCTGCCTGATTCGCCGCACCTCTTGACCTTGCCGATTCCCCACCTCACTTTGAATCTGTCTATCCAGTGCATCGGCAAGGTCTCGGCATCATCATGACCGAGATCTGCAGCGAATTGACGTGCCTTCAGCAGCACCATTTCACCGTCCAACCGAATATTTGGCTGAGCCGACATTTGCCGAAACCAGATGATGAGCGTGTCATCGACATCTTCAAAGGACACACATTTCACGCGTTTCACACTTACCACCGGCCTCACGATCTTCTCCACTTGTCCAAATATCTTGCCCTTATTCTTCAAGATATCGTTCAATGTCTGCCGTTTGATGTCCAACTTCTCAACTCTGGCTGTTTTCTTCATCAGTGGGTTTGCCTCGCAAAACTGGATAATGTCGTATTTTTCGTGGTAGGTTTTAGTTGTAAGCTTACGCTTAGTCGCCATTGTCCTGCCTGCAGTGCGATCAACGTGTGTACACAGTTATAAATAGCCTATCACTGACGGTGTAAACCAATGAGCGAGCATCACGATTCCATGAAATCGGGCTTCTCACGAGGCAGCAGTTCCGTGTGACGAGTTAGGAGTGGTAATTTACTTGAGTTTCCATTACGTGGGAACAGACAACATCTGACGACTTAGACGAAGTGACGACTTAGAGATGACGACTTATAGAGGGATGACCCTTTATTCAAAGGGATTTAACATGAGATAAATTCAGGACTTTTTGACGCTGCCGACTTAGGCGAAGTGACGAGTTACACACTGCCGACTTACGCCTAGTCTACTGTATATATGACCATATACATACCATGGCGGAGTGGCGTGCGCCGGTAATCCGGCAACTCGGAGGCTTGGGTTGGAGGATCGCTTGATGACGAGGGCTCTGCGCTGGACCATGCTATGAGAGGATGTAGGGCAGCCTGGAATCATGGCGAAACCCAATCCTTATCCCTGTTGTCGTAAGAGGCGACCAGGGTTGCGTCAGGAAGGACATCCGGCGTAAAACCTTTGCCAAATCAGTAGGCGGATCATAATGGATGATCCACTGTGGCGACCCCTAACAGGAGCTGCCGAAGGATGAACAACAACAATATATATATATATATATATATATATATATATATATATATATATATATATATATATATATATGTATATATATATATATATGTATATATATATATGTATATATATATATATATGTATATATATATATGTATATATATATATATATATATATATATATATGTATATATATATATATATATATATATATATATATATATATATATATATATATATATATATATATATATATATATATATAGACACACACACACACACACACAGACACACGAGGTCCGTCTCAAAACATAACGGGGCTGAGCCTGCTGTGTGCTCCACTTAAGGCCCGGTCACACCTTGACGTTTTAGCCAGCGATGGCAACGTATTAAAATGTATCTAAAACGCTGGCTTACGTTGAACTTTTGATGTTTTTTTTAAAAGATTCAGACGTATTCATAGCGACTTGGTCTTATGTATAACGCATTGGTAACGGACACAGAACGTTTCGTTGTGTTATAGATAACTTATACCAACGAATGCTGAACCTGTTGTCGGCCTACACAACCGATGCCCAACGATAGTCTAACTTAGGCATAGCGCGTTGCACGCATCGCCAACGATGTCGTGACGTAGCCTATTAAAAGGCTGACGCACAACGATTCGAATCATAACTGCCGTAATGGAAATGGAAGTGTCAACATCGCGGTCACACCTTGGCGATCTTGCCAGCGTATGCCGACCTAAGAAAAATGTGTCTAAAACGTTGGGGCACGTCAAATACGGTATGAGTAAGTTTGGTATACGTGAGTAGAACGTTAAAGTACGCTATCATACGTCGTAGTAAGTAGAGTACGTCAAGAAATTTTAAACATGTTCAAAATTTTACGACGTGTTCGGCGTATGACACACGTTCCGCATGCGATGGGGATAAGTTTTACACACGATATGTGGACGCTTACACACGTCCACAAAGGCTACTTATAAGCTACTCATAAGTCGAAACACGTCGCCGTAATGTCTTTTTTACGCGAAACTTATTTCTAACTTATGTTTGACGTGCTTTGAACCAATTCTTTACGTAGTCCCAACACACATGTAGACGTATTCCAATGACGTCTTCCGGTCGACAAAAAAAAAATAAATGAACATGTTTCTAGCTTACAACTGCCATATAAAGACGTGTTCCCAGCGGTTTTGGGAATTGGTATATAAAAATGCTGCTCATAAAAGGGGAACCCAACAGTGTTTTTGAGTCGATGTCCATGTCAGCAGTAACAGTAACAGTATCAGTATCAGTATTAGTATTAGTATTAGTAGTAGTTTGTTCATGTTGGCAGTAGTAGGTGAGTGTGAGGGGAGGGTGTGGGTTATGATGGATCGTCCTTGCGTTTAACGATTTAAATGATAAACTCAACGATTTAAATGGCTGCATCTCCACTATTGAAAGTAGACGCTTGCGCTCAACAATTGGATTTTTTTTTACACTCAACGACTTTTAAACGGTACCACTCAGCTAGTTTCATTGTTTACAATGAATTATTTAAATTGCTGTCACTCGCCTTTGTTTTTTGACGCTGGGGTTTGGAAATTTGAAGCGTTTTTTCTGAACGTGTTAAAACGCTCAAACTCGACTATTATAAATAGACGCTGCCGATGGACAATAGGAATCATAGCCAAGCTAGACATCGAAGTGTGAACATCCTCGTCATGCCAAAGAAAAGTTTGAAGAATGCTGCAAATAAGTGTCCTGGCCATGGCCGTGGACGCTGACGCAAGGACGATCCATTATACCGACGTCTTTCAGCCTATTAGTAACTTAAAAGTAACGTCTGTCGACGTGTGGCAACGATCGCGTAACGTGCCAACAACACGTTAATCATAGGTTAGAAATAAGTTTCGGGTACGCTAAACATTACCGCGGCGTGTCTCAACTTATGATTAACTTACAAGTAGCATGTGTTGACGTCTGTCAACGATCGCAGACCGTGCATACAACTTGTGGCCAGCGTAGCGGAACGTGTGAGTCATACGCCGGCATACGTCGTGAAATATCAAGCATGAAAAAATTTGAGGACAACCAAAAAGTACAACGTTTAAAGCCAACGTACAACGACGTATGGCAGTGTTTTTCAGCGTGCTCTCAATGTTATCAAAACTTACCCATAACGTATTCAACGTGTGCCAGCGTTTTAGAAAAAAAATTCAAAAATCGGCATACGTTGGCTAAAACGTCAAGGTGTGACCGGGCCTTTACACAACTTGAATGAACGGGTTACGTTACAGTCTTTCGCAACATTCATGATTGGTGATGGTTGACTGCGCTCATTGTGTGATTTTTTACAGGTCGTGCTTTAAGGCGCTGTCACACCTTGACGTTTTAGCCAGCAATGGCAACGTATAAAAATGTATGTAAAACGTTGGCGTACGCTGAAGTTTTGAGGTTTTTTTCAAGTTTTGGTCGTATTCATAACGTGTTGGTCGTATGCATAACATATTACTAACGGGCACAGAACGTTTCGTTGCCTTATAGATAACTCATACGAACGAATGCTTAGCCTGTTGTCGGCGTTCACAACCTATGCCCAATGATAGTTTAACTTAGGCATAGCGCGCTGCACGCATCGCCGACGATCACGTGGTGTAGCCTGTTAAAAACCTGCCGCACGCCGATTTAAATCATAACCGCCTGAAAATTGGAAGTGTCAACATCGCAGTCACACCTTGACGATTTAGCCAGCATATGCCGACCTATGAAAAATGTGTCTAAAACGCTGGCACAGGTCGAATACGGTATGGGTTAGTTGTGTATACGTTAGGAGCACGCTGAAAAACAATGAAGTACGCTGTCATATTCCGTGGTACGTCTGGTACATCGTGAAATTTCAAGCATGCTGAAAATTTTATGATGTACTCGACATATGGCTCACAAGTTCCGCATACGCTGGCATAAGTTCTCGGCACGCTCCGCGATCGTTAACACACATCGGATACACGTTACTTGTAAGTTACTCAAGTCGAAACACGTCTCGGAAGTGGTTAGCATACCCGAAACTTAATTTTTAACCAATGAGTAACGTGCTTTGAACCTATGAGTAGCGTGCTTTGAACCGATGTGTAACGTATCTCAAACGCACATTGTCGTATGTATACGGATTTGATTGACGTCTTCCGGACGTCTACGTCTAATGCATTCTATGCCACGCTCGAGTCTGTGGTTGATCAGTGCTTAGACGAGATACACTTCTAGTCTTGGGGGATTTCAATGCATCAACTGGAACTGATAGGGATGGTTATGAGGTGTGTGTTGGTCCCCATGGGTCAGGAACTATGAACCAGAATAGCACTAAGTTCCTTGACTTTGCAAGAAGTCATGGACTTAGGGTGGCTGGTTCATGGTTTCAGCACCCACAAGCTCATCGCTGGACTTGGTATTCCAACGCTGGCGGTGTGGCAAAGGAGATTGATCATGTCCTCATTGACGGTCATTGGAGGATCATCCAGAACTGCAGGGTCTACCGGAGTGCTCAGTTCCTCAATACTGACCACGGGCTTGTTGTAGCAACTGCAAAGCTGCACCTTAAATCCTGGAGAATGGTACCATCCCAGCCTAGGCTGGATGTTGGCAAGCTCAGGGATGAGAAAGTAGCTGAGGAGTTTGCGAACAGGCTGAGTGGGCACTTGGGGGGTCTGGGTGCTTTGGGGGTTCCTGAAGAGTTGTGGAGTGCCTTCAAGACCACTGTTCTTGATGTTGCCGGTGGATGTCTTGGAACTCACCGCAGGGCAAAGAAGAATTTTGTCTCTCAAGGACCACAGGATACCATTGACCAGAGTCGCAGGGCCAGGCTGAATGGCAGAGCTGAGCTGTTCAGGGAGCTGAGGCGTAAAACTGTACGTGCACTGAGGGTGGACAAGGAGGCCTATGTGCGAGGAATCTGTGAGGGGGTAGAGCATCACCTGTGGACAGGCAATTCTCCTCCCGCTTACAGGGGAATGCGGGAGGTGATTCTCCTCCCGCAATGCGTTCATCCAAGCCCATCCATCAGAGCACTGCAGTAAGAGCAGAGAGTGGTAGGCTCTTGACAGAGGAGTCTGAAGTGAAGGCCCACTGGGCCGGTTACTTTGAGCGCGGTTGTACCAGGCTGATCCACCAGCTGTCGAGTTAGACGTCAAGGGTGTTACAATCCCTGTTGCTGACCCTCAAATCAACTGTGGTCCACCTTCGCTTGTGGAAACACGGGCTGCGGTGAACCAGTTGAAACGGGGAAAAGCTCCAGGGATCTGTGGCATCCATGTTGAACTTCTCAAGGCTGGTGGAAATGCTGCACTCGTATCGTTGCATGCAGTTTTGTGCTCTGCCTGGAACACAGGCATCATTCCAACTGATTGGAAGAGGGGCCTTGTTGTCCCTCTCTGGAAAGGGAAGGGTGATCGCCAAGACTGCAACAACTACCGAGGGGTGACGCTGCTCTCAGTGCTGGGCAAAGTCTTTGCTCGGATAATTCTTGATAGAGTTCGCCACCATCTGCTTGAGCACCAGTGTCCAGAGCAGTCAGGCTTTACACCAAATAGGTCAACGATTGACCATATCTTTGCTCTTCCTGTCTTCACCGAACGCAGACGAGAGTTTCGGCAGGGGCTGCTTGCAGCCTATGTTGATCTCTGTAAAGCGTTCGATTCAGTGAATCGGGATGTCCTGTGGAGGATTCTTGGTCTTCGTGGGCTGCCACCAAAACTGATAGATCTGATGTCTGAACTCTACTCTGGTACTGAGAGTGCTGTGAAGTGTGGTGGTACCATCTCTGAGTTATTTCCAGTTGTTACTGGAGTTCGTCAGGGGTGTGTACTGGCCCCCACACTTTTCAGCACTTGTATGGACTGGATTTTAGGGAGGATGTCGGAGAGATCAAGCTGCGGTGCATCATTTGGGAATGTCAAGATCTCAGACCTTGATTTTGCAGATGATGCAGTCATCTTTGCGGAGACTTTAGATATCCTTTTGGGGGCCCTCGAGGTGCTGAATGAGGGGTCAGAGCCGCTGGGGTTACGAGTTTCTTGTGTCAACACTAAGATCTAGGCTTTCGGTGACATCTTGGATGCTGCTGTCCTGTCTGTGTCTGTTTGTGGTGAGGATGTTGAGGTCGTGGAGAGATTCACTTACCTTGGCAGTGATATTCATGTTTCTGCTGGCTGCGAGTCAGAGGTCAATAGACGTCTGGGTCGGGCCTGGGGAGTCATGGATTCACTGGATCATGGGGTGTGGCGCTGCCGGTACCTATGCGGGAGGACGAAAGTCCGAGTCTTCAGGTGCTTGGTACTTCCAGTCTTGCTCTATGGATGCGAGACTTGGACTCTGACCAAGGATCTGAGACGGAGACTTAATTCCTTTGGTACCAGGTCTCTTCGGAGAATCCTTGGCTATCGCTGGTCGGATTTTGTGTCCAACGAGCGGTTGCTGAGAGAGACTCAGATGAGATTTGTTACCTGCATAGTCCGTGAGCATCAGTTGCGGCTGTATGGACATATGGCTCGTTTTCCTGACGCTGATCCTGCTCACCAGATTCTCTCAGCGAGGGAGTCTCATGAGTGGAAGAGGCCAGTGGGCCGACCACGTGCCTCGTGGTTGCAGCAGGTTGACCATCATCTCAAGGAGATGGGGATGGGCCTGGCATCTGCCTGGGGGATGGCCAGACGAAGGCCCCTGGAGTACCGGCGGAAAGTGGACGCAGCGACGCGCTGTTGTGGCACATTCTCCCATACCTGACCTGACCTTCCGGACAACCACAGAACTTACTGAACGTGTTTCTAACTTACATCTACCGGATAATGGCGTATTGGCAGCGTTTAGGGGAATTGGTATATACAAATGGGCTTCACAAGAGGAACCCGTCAGTGTTCTAGACTCCATGTTGAGTGGATGTCAATGTCAGTAGTATCCGTAGTAGTAGTATTAGGTGAGCGTGTCAGTAATAGTAGTAGTAGTAGTAGTAGTAGTAGTAGTAGTAGTAGTAGTCGTAGTATTGGTCGTAGGTGAGCGTGATGGGGAGGGTGTGGGTGTTGATGGATCCTCGTTGCGTCCACGAATAGGAGACTACTTTGCACCATTGTTCGATGTTCTTTTCGGCTAATTTTTTTTTTCTCATTCCCATGATGAACTATTTTTTTGTTTCAGTTTTTAAAGTATTCAAAACGATTTGGACAAATGCATAATGTACTCGTAATAAACACAGAATGCTTCGATAACTTATACATCAGTTATACCAACGATTGATTAGCGTGTTTTAGGCGTCCACAACCTTTGCCCAACGATAGTCTAACGTATGCATAGCGTGGTAGCGTATCGTCGACGATTACGTTAGGTTTTGTATTCATAGACTGCAACTTCACTTTTAATAAATGGCCATCACTCACCTATTGTTTTTGGACGCTGGTGCTCGGCAATTTAAATCGTTTCCATTGAACGAGTTAAATCGCTTCCACAGCACTGCAGTCACGGCACCAATAGCAGCAGGCTCAGTGCCAGCCTCATGCCAGGCTCAAGCGGATCCCTGTAGAAGGTGTACTGCTTGGTTATCCTTGGACTCACTCTGGCCTGCAGCTCGTCGAACATCGCTGGGGGCATTCGCAGGAAGTTGATGAAGGATGCATGGTCCTCGTTCCGGAGTTCCACCATGAGCTGGTAATATATGCCGTAGTGGCGTCGCCTCCCGATCCATGGTCTGACCCAGTTCCTTCTCCTCCGTTCACGTCTTCTTCTCCCGGCTCTATTGGCACGCAACTGGTGCAGTGTCAACTCGATGAGGTCATGTTGATGTTGGAGGACAGGTAGGTATTGTCGTCTCAGCCTTGCCGTATCCTCCATCTCTCGGAATGACATGGACATGTACTCACCACGAAGTCTAAAAAAAAAGACGGGTTCATCCTGCGAAGCCCCTTTTTATATACCAATTCCCTTAATCGCTGCCAATACGCCATTATACGGTATCTGTAAGTTAGAAACGCGTTCAGTAAGTTCTGTGGTCGTCCTGAAGACGTCAAATACATCTACATACGTATTTGTGCGTAGGACATGCTTTACAAATAATTCCCAAGCACGTTACTCATGGATTATAAATATGTCACGGGTACCCTAAATATTACTTTGACGCGTTTCGACGTATGAGGAACTTTCAAGTAACGTGTTGCGAAGTGTGAACAACGTTTGTGTAGCGTGCTTACAAAACATTACTCGTAGGTTAGAAATAAGTTTCGGGTACGCTAAACATTAATATGTGGTTTCTACTTCACGGATTTTCACCTATCGCGGGTGGGTCTGGAACGCATTAACTGCGATAGGTGAGGGAGCACTGTATATATATATATATATATATATATATATATATATATATATATATATATATATATATATATATAGATAGATATATATCACATGGTTAAACTCATTTACCACACCACCAGAATTCAATTTTTTTTTTTTTTGTATACATTGTCAAAGGTCGTGTGAGAGCTAACACGCAACGCACAGCAAGGGGGGCATGAGACAAGAGGGGCGGGAGTGGGGAGGATTAAACAGTGGAGAACATGGACAATCGGAGATCTGTGGAAGGGAGAGGGATGGGGTGGGGAACACAGGGTATACAAGATGGACATTACATGGACTCTTGACACCAAGTGTGTAAAAAAATCTTACACTAAGTCCAGCGATGAGCTTGTGGGCGCTGAAACCATGAACCAGCCACCCTAAGTCCATGACTTCTTGCAAAGTCAAGGAACAGAGTGCTATTCTGGTTTACAGTTCCACACCCATGGGGACCAACACACGTCTCATAACCATCCCGATCAGTTCCAGTCGAGGCATTAAAATCCCCCAAGACAAGAAGATTATCTCGCATTCGTTGGTATAAGTTATCTAAAAGACAACGAAACGTTCTGTGTCCGTTACTAATATGTTATGCATACGACCATATGATGTACTCCCTGTTTTTTTTTTTGTTTTTTTCTTCGGTATGATGGTGATGTTGATACTTCGATTTCCAGTGCGGTTATAATATAATATAATTAATAGGCTGCCGCTCAACGATTTAAATCATAACCGCACTAGAAATCGAAGTATCAACATCACCCTCATACCGAAGAAAAAAAACAAACAAAAAAAAAAACAGGGAGTCTGGAACACTGACGCAAACCATAACCTCGACGTGTTTCGACTTATGAGTAACTTACAAGTAACGTGTGTCGACGTGTGTCAACGATCGCGTAACGTGCCTACAACTTATGGCCAGCGTTATGCGGAACGTGTGAGTCATACGCCGGCATACGTGGTAAAATTTCAAGCATGCTAAAATTTGAGGAAAACCGCAAAGTACAACGATGAAAGCCAGAGTACTACAACGTATGGCAGTGTTTTTCAGCGTGCTCTCAATGTTTCCAAAACTTACCCATAACGTATTCGACGTGTGCCAGCACGTGAAGGCACGTGACGAAATATCTGAATGTGTTGTTGTTGTTTTTATTGTTTTTTTTTTGTATTTTTTTAGTCTATCACGAATTTTAAAATATATTCGGACATTTGCTTTTAAGTTTCGACGTCGACGTGACAATATCCTCAAACAGAAAATATTCACAGAGGAGGAACTAATAAGACATGAGCAAACTGAAGAGGCAATCGGACGTGACGTAACGGCACGTGATGAAATATCGGAAGTTATTGTTTTTTTTGTGTTTTTTTTTATAAACACTGCCAATACGCCATTATACGGTAGCTGTAAATTGGAAACACGTTCAGTAAGTTCTGTGGTCATCCGGAAGACATCAATCAAATACGTCTACATATGTCAATATGCGTTGGAGATACGTTACACAAAGGTTCAAAGCACGTTACTCATAGGTTAGAAATAAGTTTTGGGTACGCTAAGCATTACCTCGACGTGTTTCGACTTATGAGTAACTTACAAGTAACGTGCCTCGACGTGTGCCAACGATCGCATAACGTCCCTCGACGTGTGTCAACGATCGTGTAACGTGCCTACAACACGTTACTCATAGGTTATAAATAAGTTTCGGGTACGCTAATCATTACCTCGACGTGTTTCGACTTATGAGTAACTTACAAGTAATGTGTGCTAACGATCGCATAACGTGCCTACAACTTATGGCCAGCGTAGCGGAACGTGTGAGTCATACGCTGGCATACGTCGTAAAATTTCAAGCATGCTAAAATTTGAGGACAACCGCAAAGTACAACAATGAAAGCCAGCGTACTACGATGTATGGCAGTGTTTTCCAGTGTGCTCTTAATGCTATCAAAACTCACCCATAACGTATTCGAAGTGTGCCAGCGTTTTTGACAAATTTTTCATAAGTTGGCATACGCTGGCTAAATCATCAAGGTGTGACAGCGCCTTAACAAGAAAAAGACGTCGTGCAGAGCATGATACTTGCAAAATCCATCCACATCTCCAAAGGTTGCCATGGGTACATCATATTGTTCAATTCATAAAGATTAAAATTCACAATCTTAATCAAAGGTCATGTAAATTAGATGAAAATTGATTTTTTTTCAGATCGAAATTGAAGATTTGAGAAGTTTGACCTTGAGTTGACCTTTGACCTCAAAATCAATCGGCTTCTCAATTCAGACGACAGCTTGGTAAAGTTTTGTGACGATCGGTTTAGAATTGTGACCTGTTGGCGATTGACAGACAAACAGACAGACAGAATAACGAAATCGGCTGACCAATATATTTGAAAAATCTTTGATTTTGCAAGTAACAAATACACAAACAGAAAGTGCTGAAAACATAACCTCATTCACCTTCGGTGACGGAAGTAATAATTGCAAAAAAAGACAAAAGAAAAATATAAAACGAAATATCAACAGTTATTTCGAAATATCAACACTGACATTTGGGAAAATGATAAAAGAGCAGGAAGGTGGAAAAGAAGAAAAGAAAAAAAAAGAAGAGTTGGACAGATTGGGCAGAGACGAAGAAGGCTCTTTGGAATGGCGAAGAAGAGGTCAGCTCAACTGGGATAGAGAACTAATCAAAATAAATTCCCAAGACGAAGGAGACGACACTAATTGCTTTAAATGTAAAATAAAATAAAAAGAAGATGGTAGGACTGAGTCAATCAAACAAGTGTAGGTTCTGCACGAGGTAGAAAGAGAAATTATGAGCCACCTCCTATCAGGATGTAAATAAACTCCTGTCAGAGCAGCTGTACACACAAAGGCATAACAAAGTATGTAGAGTAATCCACTGGAAAATTAGCAAAAATTTCAATATCCCAGTTCCAGAAAACTCGTGGAATCATGAACCAAAAGCAAAAATTAAAAATAAGGAAGAAATGCTCACATCCGACCTGGTTATCCCATCAAGCGTGAACATAGAAAACAAAGCATTGCGATCGGATATAGCACTGAGGTTAATTAAAAAAAAAAAAAAACAGAAAAGAAAGCATTACTAATTGAGGTGCAGTACCCAGCAATTTTGGCCGAAACAAAGCAAAAATAAAGAAAATCACCAAGTACCATCCATCCATCCATTGGGACCATACTCTGTGCAGAGCATTGGTGCTGCCTAAGCAGTCTCCTTGGCTATTGGGCGCAACACTGGACGGGTTGCCACTCCGACACAGGATATCAGAATGCTGGCACTCATTTTGCCGACCTCGGAAGGATGACAGGCAGAGTCAACCCCACCTGGTATTAATTCAACAGCTAAGGGGGATTTGAACTCAGGACCCTCAGATCTCAAGCCCACCACCCTATCCATTAAGCCAACACCAGGCATACGAAGTACCAAGATCTCAAAAATGAAGTGAAAAGATCCTGGAAGTTGAAGACCACAGAAATTGTACCAGTGATCATTGGAACAATGGCAATGATGAAGAAGAACCTTACAAAGATCTTAAAAACCATCCCTGGGAATATTACTACAAACGACCCACAGTCGTAAGTTGTCCGGGGCTCAATGGCGATCCTCAAAAGAGCCCTCGGAACAAAACTTTGAGAACAAAACTTCACACCTTGGTCCATGAATCGTGATCCATTCCTGAAACGGAGGTGGATACTTCGAGACCTGGAAGGATTCTGTTCCACCTTCTGAAAAACCTCCACCTTCACAAAACCCAGTTTGTGACTTGGATGGGATATCTCCATACCGCATGTGGATATAACAACCAATGACGCACACGGCACGTCGCACGCACGCACGCACGCACGCACGCACGCACGCGCGCGCGCACACACACACACACACACACACACACACACACACACACACACACACACACACACACACACACACACACACACACACACACACACACCTTTCCTTGCCTTGCCTTAAAAAGTGATTCCTGATAAAACTATCGAGTGGCACTTTGCATAATTGAAGCATAAGAAACAGAATAATATTGTGCTGATCATTATAAAAGGTTGGCATGTTTGTTACTCCCACCTAAGATGTTGTGACCCCAGCATTCAAATTCTACACGTCGTAGTCTGTTGATATGCCCATTCTATTCATGTTCTATGCTTCATGTAATGTACGTATCAGCTTCTCCATGAGCCTTAGAGACAACTGTTTATGCACAAATCATCAGTCGAGTGCAATCTGTTATTGTTATCAAGCCAATTCCACTGTGGTCGGCCCTTTTGCACACCCCCTTTCAATGCAAATGTTTGGCTCATTGCCTAGAAGACATCTGCCCTGCCTGCACCGATTCCCGACACACAGACCTGCCAGGCCTGGCCATGGCCAGAGACATCAAGAGTGAATGCTGCGCCACATCTAGCCTCCCTCACAACAATATAATCGCGGACCTTGGTGCAGACTGCCCCGCCGTGCCGCCGTCTAAACTTCCCAGCTGCCGTCGTAAACATCCCATTACACCAAGTTAATGGAAATGGAGCTCTTTGCCCCATGCAATCCATCATCGTGCCGAGCGCGCCACACCAACCCACATGCACAGCAAGCAACACAAGCTGAGATACCACATCGTGCACCTGAACCGAGTTGTTCTCTCAACTATCATCGGAGAGATGTCTGTGGAACACAAAATACACCACTTTCCTGAGAGATGCACATCTCCATGGTCAATGCACAGCAAATTATCTCACTCCATGTTTACATTTTCCTTTAAAAAAAATATAAAATAAAAAGATCGTACCTGTAGCTCTTGAACTTTGTTTTGGTTTGTACTCGTAGTATGTGCAATTATCTTGCGCAAGCAAACACAAAAAAAAGTTTTGTTTATCTCAAAGACATCAATAGCAAATTGAGTATTGCGTTTCCCAAAACAGTAATGCAGAGCTAATATTGGCTGGGGAAGTCAAATAATAGCTTCCCCAGCCAACCACAAGTGTGGAGTGTGCCCTGTTATCTACAATCAGTGCGTTATACCAATATAAACTGGGTTACAACAATTGCTGGATTCCAATATATACCCAATGCAAAGAAAGGCAAAGGCCCACAATGAACATCATCCAAAACTTTATTACAAGCCAAATTGAAGTGATGTACTTTAGGGCTAGAAAGCTGAGTTATAGTCGAAGACTCAAAGGACTCATTCCCGAGCCCAAGTCTGATGTATCCGCTCTTCAACGTAAATCTGTCTTTAATGGAAGTCCAAGTCCGTATAAGTCGAAATATTAAAAGCCAACTACATATTACATAAATGAAAATAATGGCTGAAAAAAATAGGAGCAAAATAGTTTGAAAGAGAAGGGGTGGAGGGAGAGATCAAGGAGGAAAGGAGAGAAGGTATTGGGAAGGCAAGAGGAAAAAAAAAAAAAACGAAAAAAAGATGAGGATAGAATGGAAGAGGTAGAAAGGTGAAGAAAAGGCCAAATCAATTTCTTGAATACACAGCTGAAAACTTATGGTAGAGCAGGAAGATATTTTGTAAATGAAATAAATAGGAACAAGGATGCAAGTCCTCCTTGAGGACAGTCCCCAAACACACCTGAAAATGGGATGTGTAGATCCTACATTTGGATAATTAAATAACGAAACTAATAAATTAGATCGGTGCACAGATTAAATAAATAAATCAACAATTCAAGGTGGTATATTGGTAGTGGAGAGGGAAAGTGTACACTGATAAAGAAATCAAAGGTGGCATGTTGGGAGCAGACATGGCAAAGTGTACGTTTAAAAAAAAAAATATATATATATATATATATATATATATATATAAATAAAATAACTAAAATAATTCAAAGTTGTGTTTTGGTCGTGAAAATGGTAGTGTATAAAAGTAAATAAATAATTATTTAAGGTGTTATGTCCGCAGTGGACATGGTAAAATATATGTATAAATAAATTATAAAACAAAATAAAGAAACAAATAAAAAACAATAAATGAATCAATGGACATCAAGGTACTTGTGATGGTAAAGTGTATAGAAATAAACA
This sequence comes from Eptatretus burgeri, assembly GCF_056783735.1. Classification (NCBI taxonomy): domain Eukaryota; kingdom Metazoa; phylum Chordata; class Myxini; order Myxiniformes; family Myxinidae; genus Eptatretus; species Eptatretus burgeri. The sequence goes on from NC_140965.1 coordinate 43,945,191, forward strand.
ATCCAATGTTGTGCGTTGCTGGTGAGATCGTAAAGTGTAATTAAATGATTCCCAAAACCATTACTATACAAACAATCCTGTAATAGTCTCTCCCACAACAAAAAAGCAGACATGGCAAAGTGTACGTTTAAAAAAAAAAAAAATATATATATATATATATATATATAAATAAAATAACTAAAATAATTCAAAGTTGTGTTTTGGTCGTGAAAATGGTAGTGTATAAAAGTAAATAAATAATTATTTAAGGTGTTATGTCCGCAGTGGACATGGTAAAATATATGTATAAATAAATTATAAAACAAAATAAAGAAACAAATAAAAAACAATAAATGAATCAATGGACATCAAGGTACTTGTGATGGTAAAGTGTATAGAAATAAACAATCCAATGTTGTGCGTTGCTGGTGAGATCGTAAAGTGTAATTAAATGATTCCCAAAACCATTACTATACAAACAATCCTGTAATAGTCTCTCCCACAACAAAAAAGCAGACATGGCAAAGTGTACGTTTAAAAAAAAAAAAAAATATATATATATATATATAAATAAAATAACTAAAATAATTCAAAGTTGTGTTTTGGTCGTGAAAATGGTAGTGTATAAAAGTAAATAAATAATTATTTAAGGTGTTATGTCCGCAGTGGACATGGTAAAATATATGTATAAATAAATTATAAAACAAAATAAAGAAACAAATAAAAAACAATAAATGAATCAATGGACATCAAGGTACTTGTGATGGTAAAGTGTATAGAAATAAACAATCCAATGTTGTGCGTTGCTGGTGAGATCGTAAAGTGTAATTAAATGATTCCCAAAACCATTACTATACAAACAATCCTGTAATAGTCTCTCCCACAACAAAAAAGCAGACATGGCAAAGTGTACGTTTAAAAAAAAAAAAATATATATATATATATATATATATATAAATAAAATAACTAAAATAATTCAAAGTTGTGTTTTGGTCGTGAAAATGGTAGTGTATAAAAGTAAATAAATAATTATTTAAGGTGTTATGTCCGCAGTGGACATGGTAAAATATATGTATAAATAAATTATAAAACAAAATAAAGAAACAAATAAAAAACAATAAATGAATCAATGGACATCAAGGTACTTGTGATGGTAAAGTGTATAGAAATAAACAATCCAATGTTGTGCGTTGCTGGTGAGATCGTAAAGTGTAATTAAATGATTCCCAAAACCATTACTATACAAACAATCCTGTAATAGTCTCTCCCACAACAAAAAAGCAGACATGGCAAAGTGTACGTTTAAAAAAAAAAAAAAAAAAAATATATATATATATAAATAAAATAACTAAAATAATTCAAAGTTGTGTTTTGGTCGTGAAAATGGTAGTGTATAAAAGTAAATAAATAATTATTTAAGGTGTTATGTCCGCAGTGGACATGGTAAAATATATGTATAAATAAATTATAAAACAAAATAAAGAAACAAATAAAAAACAATAAATGAATCAATGGACATCAAGGTACTTGTGATGGTAAAGTGTATAGAAATAAACAATCCAATGTTGTGCGTTGCTGGTGAGATCGTAAAGTGTAAATGATTCCCAAAACCATTACTATACAAACAATCCTGTAATAGTCTCTCCCACAACAAAAACAAGGACAAATGTGTCCAAGAGCAGCGTCCTAAAGGTTTTGTTGCTACAAAAAAAAAAACGACAACAACTTCTGATATTTTGTCACGTGCCTTGATTAAGCCAATAGCGAGACCCGTCATAATGTATTTACGATATATAGTGTATTTACGAAATAAATAGTGTATTTACGGAATTACAATACGATAAATGGAATAATCTTTAAATAGTAATGTGAACTTTTCGAAACTTTAAAGCAAATGTCCGAATACATTTAAAAGTTCATGATAGACGCTCTCAAAAGGCACCGTCAATGTGAGGATGTGTACATGTGCTTAGTATTTAAGGAGATCCAGAACTTGTAAATACAAGGCCCGAGTCCGAGAGGTTAAGGTTTTGTAAGAAGAAGAAGAAGAAGAACAAGAACAAGAACAAGAACAAGAACAAGAACAAGAACAAGAACAAGAACAAGAACAAGAACAAGAACAAGAACAAGAACAAGAACAAGAACAAGAACAAGAACAAGAACAAGAACAAGAACAAGGAGGAGGCCGAGCTCTCCATGAGCAGCGTTCGCTCCCATGACTTTTGGGAGTCCCATGTGTGTCCCATGACTTTTGGCTCCAAACCCAAAATAACTTGACTTGCCTCACACGTCCAGATATTCTTGTATACATGTGCTTCATATGAAAGAAATGTGTCCAATCATTTTTGAGTCGAACACCGACAAGATGCATGGACACACTGACAAACGGAAGGACTGACAATATAAGCCCCAAGGTGGGCTGATGACCGGTTGGGGGTTAAAGATAAGGTTCGGATTTCTGTTGGACAATTAATGGAAGGCACAGCTCGGGGAAAGTGAAAGACAATAAACATGGCAAAAATATTAAATCGTATGTTGCTTTAGTGTAAACTTTGAGCCCCGGACGTGTAAAGTCAAATGCGGCCTATCCTGAGAGCTAAACAAACTTCACCCAGTTTTGTGACGTGGATGGGACACCTCCGTAGATTCCCAGGTGGTGTATGCTTAGGATAATGGGATAGCTCAGTTGGTGGCACGCTAATCTCAGATTTACTAACCTCCCCCAATATTGCATCCCCCTCCCACTGCAGGATCTGGCCATGGATCGAGTTATCAGTGAGGTTTCATACCACACAAACTGCTGCACTGGCAGTGCTGCCTGTGGGTGTGGGGCTGCATCTAGAGTACACTGTCCTTCAGATGGACACAAAACTATAGTGGTGTGTGTATGTGGTGTGGTGTGGGTACGTGTACTCATTTGTGTGAATCATGTGACTCAAAACCCATCTGTATTCCCACTGTCTGCTAGATTGTCCTGTTGCCAAATGTGATGTCCATCACAAAAAACCTGCTTGTCTCTTGACAGAATTTTGGGGCATTTTTGAAAGTCTGCAGCTGCAGTCGATTTTGTCTAAAAAAAACAAAATTCAGTATGTTTTTTTTTTGAAGATGGACCAGGATTGGCTGCTGCGATACTTCAGCAAGTGAGTCAATGACATCAGCATCGTGTGACAGGATAAGGTGACCGTTAACCACCTTCTTGAGTGAAGCAACAGCGTCAGGTCTTCCACCGCACCGAGTTCTTGAACAAAGATTATTATCTGCACCAAACTAAATTTGGGTCATGCTACAAAAGCTGTCGCAATCTCATCAAATTGAATAAAATAGAGCACCATTAGAATACAGTGCACAAGCCACTGGAAAAGTTTCTTCTACAGCACTGTGCAAAAGTACAACACTGCGAGAATCAGAATAATACTTGATTTACAATACACCTTACAAATCAGACCACACCAACAAGTGCAATTTTGCACTTTGGTGTGCTGCAGAATATATGGTATGGATATAGAGAGAGCACGACTCTGCTTTGCAAATCCTTGAGGCCAAACTGGAACTCATGCAATGACGTGCGTTGAAGAACGTGAAAAAAGACCGCCGAAAATAAAAAAAAGGGCCAAAAAAACCACCCAAAGTGTGTTGTCTATTAACATAACAGGCATGATCAAATGATTTTCCAAGGAGGCGAGGTCGGAAAACAAACAACAGTCATAACCTTGTGTGAATGGGACATGGGCCTTCCAGGTCTGAAGTTAAAAAAAATCTCGAGTCAAAAAACCAAGATAAGAGGTCAAACGTCCAAATCATTGTCGATCAAGGCACTGCACAAGCAGAATTTCACGTGCAGATGCAAAGACATCGCAATGATTGGATTGTGTTCCTATTGCAGCTGATTTGGGGCAAATTTCTCTTGAGGAAGTTCAGTCACTCAAACTCCCGGGTCTCACGATCAGCCGTGATCTTTCTTGAGCAAGTCACATTTCAAAGTTGGCCTCCAAACCCAGTGGCCGTATGGGCATCCTCCATAATACAAAGCCTTTTTTTGGCACATTTGAACTCCTATCCACCTACAAGGCCTTTGCCCACAGCAACATGGAGTACTGCTCTCTCCTCTGAGCTGGTGACCTTGCCTCACACTACCTTACTCAGCTTCACGCCGTGGTAACCAAGGTCTTTAAGATTACTGGAATCTCTCGCGCTGAGGCCGAGTCCTATCGCAGACAGGTCGGCAGTCTCTCTGTCTTCTCCCACCTCCTCTCTTTCTTGCACCCTCTGCTCTTTGTGTGATATGTCCCCCCTCCCATGTTTCTGCGAGGCACACACGGTCCACTGTCAACCTCTTCTGGTCAAACGACCTAAATCTACAATCGCTACTCACCTCCACTCATTCATTCCTCTTTTTTCCCACCTGTGGAACCAACGTCCACATTCTCTTCAACCTAATTCTTCCCCTCATTTCTTCAAGAAAGCTGTTCACCACCTCAGATCATCCCCAATCAAACACCGTGATCTTTTCTCCTCCCACTAACCCTCACACCCCACCCCATCCCAAGTGCTTCTACTTCCAAACTTCCAGTTTTTCCATCCTGTGAGCTTCTTTCTGTATCCATCTTGTTCTTCCTCCACACCCCCCTCCACATTGTTTGATCAAGTATCCCACTATCTTGATATTCAACTCTGCTGTTGGTGTTCCCCAACCCCTCCCTCTCTCACTACTATTCATTTTGTGATGATACGGTCCTGATCCGTTCAGTGTACTCGCTCTTCTATGAACCTCGACGATGCGTACAAAAAAAAAATGCATGTGAATCAGGAAGGACCGATCATGAAGACTGAAGAACTAATTTTTCTGGTGAAGGCTGCTGAATGCTGGTGTCATTCTGCGACAGTGAACAGATAGAACAATGGATGGCATCAACAGGAGATTGATTGGGGTATGTTAACCAAGAAGAAGATGACATCGGAGAAAAAGAGGGGGAATTAACACCCGAAACGTCAGCTTCTCCTTGCTTGCCATGGCCGTCAGCAGAATAAAACACCTGTTGATTACATCCACAAGTCTACAATGAAGACTGATAGGAGAGCAAATATATAAAGAGGAAGTACAGTACCAGCCGATGCAATGCAATCGAATAAGAGATGACATCATCTTTCCGATGGAAGGGCATTCAGCTTAAATCATCAAACCCACGAAAAGATCAAGGCAAATCTCAACACAAATGCAGCACTAACCCCCAAGTTCACGTGAGAATTAGCAACAGGAAAAAAACAATTAAATGCTGTACAAGAAGTGAATGCAGTATGTTGTTTTACAATCCTGCTTCAACCTGAGAATGACAACAAAATTGCGCTCAGCAGAAGAAAAAAAAATCCCTTTGTGAATTAGCAACAAGAAAACAGCAATCAGAGATTGCAGACCCTCGCCAGGAGTTGTTTTGTGTGGTGTTTGTGTAGTTTTGTGTGGAGTTTGTGTATTGGTGTGTTACATAATTAATAACAGACATAATTAGAACTGCCACTTTTATTACTGCCGGCAGTGATGACCGGGTACCAAGACGTCCCGCTTTGATGCAACTCCGCTTGGATCGGACACCTGATCCTGACCCATGACGTTTATTATTATTCAATTTAATTCAGAATGGGATTAAAATAAATTCAATTCAAATCAAATGGAAGACCAAATAGGTACAGCCCTGCATTGGAGTAATCAGAAGGAACCCGAACAAGCAAAGATGAAGTCATCAGGAGGAACCTGGATCGGATTTGAGTCTCAGCTGCTACTCTTCTACCCTCAAACCTATCCGGACACAGCCAAGTGAGCTTTATTTAAAATAAATAAATAAAATTCAAAAATAACCAAGATCAAATTTTTTTTATAACTCTGGCTGCCAGACCATGTGTCCGATGAGGTGTAAATTTAAAACATCTATTCCTCATCACTACTAGATCATAATTGTGAAGTTTCATGTCTATTGATGAAGCGGTTCAAGAGAAACAATTTTAAAAATATTACACTCAATCCAATATGGCTGGGAGACTTATTCGATTCAATAACTGGTGGAGTTATTTAATTATATGTAATTTTTTTTAAATTATATTCAAAATATATGGCTAATGTGGCTATCAATTATTCCTGAACATCCTGGGATCCCCAAGGCTTGGGGAACATGAGTGTGATGTTTCTCCTCGATCTGTGCAGTGGTTCTGGAGAAGAGATCTTTCAAGGTTTTCGGTAAGTCCAATATGGTTGCCAAACTACGTGACCTGTGACATCATTGGTGGGAACGTTTTGCTCCTCATGGATCGGAGGGCTTCGAGGGCTGTAAAGTTTTGCTTCGATCGGTTCAGCCATTTCAGAGAAGATTTTTGAAGGTTAACAACAACAACAACAACAACAACAACAACAACAACAACAACAACAGGCTGCCAAACCACATGACCAATGACATGATCATTTTTTTATGTCGACCAACTTTTTCCAAGATGAGAAAAAAAAATTCATCCTGATCAGATGTAGCATTCTATGCATGCAATTATGACGTCATAACAAAGACTCCCTTAACATCATTAAATTAAAAAAAAAAAATATATATATATATATATATATATATATATATATATATATATAAATAAAAATCACATTCCCCATTAGGTGTGATCATAAGGGTGATACTTTGCCCCGAGCCTGGTTCATAAATAATGAAGGATGTGCATGTGCAACTGTGCACTTTATGTAAAATAATCCATCCTTGAGCAGTTTTGGTGCCGTGGACATTCCTACTGCAAACCTCGTAATAGTTGCTTGCCTAAAGTAAGAAGCTTAACTTGTGAGCAATTGATAGATATTTTGACCGCTCCGTTCCTCAAACGAGTTTCGACCCTTTCAGCCAAGAACCTCTCGAAACAGTGGGTCTACAACAGTGAACGTGGATCTATATTAGTCGATCCGCAATTTCAGCTGTGTCCAGACGGTCAGGTCAGTCAAGCTGGCAATGCACCCTCACTTTTGAAACTTTCTACTTCTAGCTTTTACAACTTCCATTACATGTACTTGGTGTACTTAGAACTTGATGTACTTCCATTACATCATAATGCATTAAATCATGAGCACTTTACCTTGCAGATGACACGCACACGACCCAGCACGTCCATTTTGCTTCCCATTGAATCGAGCTGTTATACAAATCCAGGCACACTCAATGTTGTAACCGATTCCCCACGTGGTCCTACTGCACTCCTGAGCAACGAGTGGAAATGTTTTAAAATAAATTTATTTGAATGCTCCACCAATGCTTTTACTGAAAGAAGGAAATTGTATTTCGTGTCATTTTGTGACTTTAAAGAATACTCGTTTTAATCTGCTAACCATAGCTCCCTGTGTATATGTCTGATAATTTAATAGTGCCGAGCTATTTTAATGTATCGAAAACACACACACACACACACACACACACACACACACACACACACACACACACACACACACACACACACACACACACACACACACACACACACACACACACACACACACACCTTAGGTCTAGTTTTCATTGAGTGTTAGAAGCGAGTACATCCGCGGTCCAAAAGCAGAATTTCCAGAAAAGTAAAATAAGGAAGGAATTTTTCCTTTTCTAAAATAGCATTTTCAAGCACGCCCTCTGGAGGCCATCTATGTCTGTTCCTCGATCCTACACAGGTGCAAACGATTTAGTAAAAAAAAAAAAAAAAAACTTTTCTGAAAATTGTGCTTCGGAGTTTGCTCAACACCTGCAGTGTGACCCCGAAGAGCTCCAGATACCAAAAGTTTTGACCATTGGAGATGGTTGCCATGGTGTTTGAGATTCAACACCCAGAAGTTTTGAGTGGTGAGAAGCTCCAAGAGGATCAAGTTTGGTGGGAACTTTGGTTCTATTCTCAATAGAAACACCGAAGGGCGAAATGGTATCAATTGTGGGAAATCATGGTTGTATTGATGTGCAGCTAAAGCAGGTTGTTACTGTTGTCATCATGACTACTGCTACTACTACTTCTACTCCTACTTAGAGGTACACACACTCACCTCTAAGCTGTCTAGCCTGGGTTCGAATCCCGACCCAGCTATAAACTGTCATCTCGGTGTTTCATCGATGTGTGTGCCGTCCCTTGGATGGATGTTAAACTGGGCGTCCCGTCTGCTGGCATGATTTGGTTGGACTTTAAAGATCGCACGGTGTCTTTGTGAAGAGTAGGTGAGCTATCGCCAGCACCGTGTACAAATTCCAAATTCCTGCCCTAACTTACAGAGGGCATTGAATCAGTGGCACAGCCGTGCCATCAGCCAACGATGCCACTGTGTAACCTTGTGCTGCATACAAAAGAACTAACTTGCCACTACTACTCGTGTGCCGTACAGGAGACAGGGATCAAGTCGGAAGAGATAAGAACGAGGGACATATCTTGAAAAAACAAAATACACATTTCATGATGTACGCATTCTCAAAAAGAGTGCCACGTCCAGTTTCTGTCCCTTGAAATCCTCACCTTCTATATGGCTTTGAAGGTGGCCAGCAATACAAGGCTTTTGTCTTGAGACACTCCACTGACACCTTTCATCCCTTCAACATTATTGTTGGACCTCCTTGCTACTCAAGGGACCACTTCAACAGGCTCTGTGTGCATGACACCCTCATGACTCTCAGTGACAGTTTTTACCAGTGATGATTACCCCCTAAAGGTTGGGGGGGGGGGGAGGATCGCAATACCGACCCTTGAAGACAACTCTCAGGGGTTCCCAAGTTTTTCTGACAAGTTGATGAAATCAGCTGAAAAGTGGAAGAGCAATTGACAAACAAACAAGAAGACGTTTCCCACTTTTCTGGAATATCTTATCTTTGGGTAAAGCTTATTGAGCAATTGGGAACAGACCTCTAATCCCATTTTATACAATCAACAAATCGTGACACCAGCTATTTATGGATGAAAGGATATATATGTTTTCTGAATAATTCTCCCCGTGATTCCGATCGGGTACATTCTGCATAACTTACAAAGACTTTAGGTGGAATCGAATGGAAGACATCCAAGCACAGAGAGAATATTCAATGACAGACCAAACCTTCAATGTTTGGATTATTATTTTCTTTTTGTTTCTTTTATAGTCAAGGCTCATGGAAGACCTGGAACACAGAACGAATCATGAAGCAACAGAACGAAAGGAACAGAAGTTGGATGGAGACGGACAATGGGAGATGTGGGTAAGGTTGAAGGACAGGGGAGAAGGCAGGGGGTGGATCAGATGGATGCAAAAGCAAACTCTGAGGAAGGAAGAACTGGAAGCTTGGGTGCAGAAGGGGGGGGGGGGTGAAGGGGGAGGGGTGGCATAACGGAAGGACAAAAGATCATGGTTTTGGATTGGGGATGATCTGAGATGGTAGTGAACAGCTATCTTGAAGAATGGGAGGGGGGAATGAGATTGAAGAGAATGCGGAAGTTGGTTCCACAGGCAGGAAGAGAATGCGGAAGTTGGTTCCACAGGTAGGAAGAGAATGCGGAAGTTGGTTCCACAGGTAGGAAAAGAATGTGGAAGTTGGTTCCACAGGGAGGAAAAGAATGTGGAAATTGGTTCCACAGGTAGGAAGAGAATGTGGAATTTGGTTCCACAGGGAGGAAAAGAATGTGGAAATTGGTTCCACAGGTAGGAAGAGAATGTGGAATTTGGTTCCACAGGGAAGAAAAGAATGTGGAAGTTGGTTCCACAGGAAGGAAGAGAATGTGTAATGTGGTTCCACAGGTAGGAAGAGAATGCGGAAGTTGGTTCCACAGGTAGGAAGAGAATGTGTAATGTGGTTCCACAGGTAGGAAGAGAATGTGGAAGTTGGTTCCACAGGTAGGAAGAGAATGTGGAAGTTGGTTCCACAGGCAGGAAGAGAATGTGGAAGTTGGTTCCACAGGTAGGAAAAGAATGTGGAAGTTGGTTCCACAGGAAGGAAGAGAATGTGTAATGTGGTTCCACAGGTAGGAAGAGAATGCGGAAGTTGGTTCCACAGGTAGGAAGAGAATGTGTAATGTGGTTCCACAGGTAGGAAGAGAATGTGGAAGTTGGTTCCACAGGTAGGAAGAGAATGCGGAAGTTGGTTCCACAGGTAGGAAGAGAATGTGGAAGTTGGTTCCACAGGTAGGAAGAGAATGTGGAAGTTGGTTCCACAGGCAGGAAGAGAATGTGGAAGTTGGTTCCACAGGTAGGAAAAGAATGTGGAAGTTGGTTCCACAGGTAGGAAGAGAATGTGGAATGTGGTTCCACAGGCAGGAAGAGAATGTGGAATTTGGTTCCATAGGCAGGAAGAGAATGTGGAAGTTGGTTCCAAAGGTCTGGTCACTACTCCAAATATAACCTGACTGTTAACCCTCATTTCTACACAACTGCTTCTCTCTTCGAAGTCACCTTTCTTCACCCAGTTCAATTGTTCTTATCAGACATTTGAGAAAGTCACGTACCACCAGCACTATACCAATTTGTTATGTCGAAAAAGGAGAGCTACCTGTCTGCCCAGTATGGATTTAATCTCAACTTCCAAATTTGCTTGTCCCAAGTCAATAAACCAAAATATTATTGTAATAATAATAATAATAATAATAATAATAATAATAATCGTATTAATAATATGAGTTCCCTTTCAAGGAACTCCAACGCAGCAGGAGGCCATGAGGCCCATCAAATCCTGTGTTATTATAACTAACCGATGGTTGTTTGTCCATGCTCTTCTTCTTCTTCTTCTTCTTCTTCTTCTTCTTCTTCTTCTTCTTCTTCTTCTTCTTCTTCTTCTTCTTCTTCTTCTTCTTCTTCTTCTTCTTCTTTTTCTCTTCCTTTTAGAAGTGGTGAGGTCCAACGGCACCAAACATCTGCCCTGCTTCGACCACATCACTCCTCCACTTGACCCTGTCCTCAGCCAACTCTCTCCACTCTCCAACCACCCCTACCCTATTGATATCACTCCTCACATAATCTTCCAATCTCAACCATGGTCTACCTCTTTTCCTCCAACCTTGCTCCCTCAATCCATCCACTCACTTTGCCATTCTCTGTTCCTCTATCCGCACCAAGTTTTCCAGCCCACTTCAGCCGTTTTTTTTTTTTTTTTAAATCAATCTCCCTGTCAAGCTCATCTGCACACCAATCTCCTCCATCAGTTCATCCATCCTCCTTATATCCACCGTCTTGACTCCAACAATCCTCCTGACCCGGTTGTTCTCGCAGACCTGCAACCCATGTTGTCTCTCTGTCAGCTCTATCCATTTTCAAATGCTGAGCATCAAGCAAGGGAGCAGCAAGTACCACTTTTAACGTCTTTTGGCATTACTCGGCCGAGATTCGAACCACCGACCTCCCAGACTCGGAGCAGACTCTCCAAACATTACGTCACCAAGGCAAGTTAAAATCGGCTTAATAATCCAACACGTAAAGGGGGTATCCTGAAGGACATGCAAAAATTGGCAAAATCTTTGCTGCACCCTCCGTCCCACTCCCCTTTTTCCCCCCATCCCTTGAATGTTCCATAACATTGCTCTTCATATGGCCTTCTCTTGCTTCCCCCAAATTCTTCCCCACCCATCATCTTTATCAAACCTGCTTTCTCAACCCACCTGCTCATTTCCCCCACCCCTTCATACAATATCTTAGTATTATAGTGAGCGGCCTGTGCGGCAGCGAAACTGGCAAAACGTTCATATTGGCAACCCTTGAAGCTAATACAAGCTTTTTCTTCTCATCCCTCTGCCTTCCCTATTTGCTCCCCTTCTGGGATTGGCGGGAAGAGGCAAACAGCGCCGGAGGTGAGCGGCACGTGGTGACGACTTACACAAGCCGGGGATAATCCATCACTCACGCTGACACCTTGCACAGGTGATCTGGCCCGTGTTAATTACAACTTCATTTAAATACAAATTAAATAGTAATACCAGACAGGAGGGGGCTCCCAGAGGGACCAAACCAAAATCTGCCCAGCGGGGAGACCCATCAAGCGCCTCCTGTACAATCCATTGCATCCTTGCTCGTTTCTCCAACACCCGCCGTGCCAGCCCCAATGCCCAAGCTCTCCATTTATCAGGTCTTGCAGTCAACAATGTAATAAAGTAATTGAAGCATGTTGCAATGTAAAACAAAGCGATGCCGAAGCACAACCACGTGAAGCAACGCTGTTCAAAGAAGAAGAAAATTCTAATTCATCTCAATTTCTCGCTCTTTTATGTAAATAATCATCTTGTTGAAACAGGTTGCATTAAGTTTATCAGTGATCCATTTCACAATATGCTGAAAGAGCAAGTCCAAAACTGAAATGCCACTCACTGTTAGATGGAACTGCCTCCAGATGTCAGGACAGTCCTGCAATGCAAGATATGCAGAGAGAAGAAACAATGATGAGACAAGTGATGCAGTGCACAAACACGGACAGAATCTACATACGTACGCACGAGATCAATATTAAAAGCAGTTTACAAAAAAAGGACTCTTAAATCAGAGACGAAGCATCGTCGTTTCTTGCATTTGCAGGTGGCAGCACCGATGCAATCATTTGAAATGGATGTAAACCTCGAGGGTGGCTGGAGTTTGTACAAAGGGATTCAAAACCACGTGTCGTCGCCGACAGATGTCGAGTGCCACGAAACAAAAAGGTGGAAGACATTTTTCATTTGATGACAAATAAAACTCGGCAAAATCCGACCAACTTCATCGAAGTGGCCAAACGGCGTTTTTCAAATCTCGTGGATTTAGAAATCACAGCTGATGATCCGGGCAGTTGGGAAACCGTCAATTGCTTATAAGTTAAGGTTATAACCTCAAAAAACATCGCTTTTGTAAGTAGTTACCAGTACATGATATAACTGTGTTTATATGTAGGTGTGTGTGTTTATGTGGTATTTATATGTGTGTGTGTGGTTATGTCTGGCTTCCTTCTTGGGACCATGGTGCAGCAATTGGTCTGTATTTTGATATATTTACATCCAGGTTGTTACACGTTACACGACTAGTGAAATAACAAGCTTCGACTTGCATTCTCTCTTTTTACGTCCGCCACCGAATGTGAAGGAGGTTATGTTTTCACCCCTTTCTGTCTGTTTGTCTGTTTGTTTGTGCACAATATGTAAAAAACTTGTGGCCAGATCCGGAATGAAATTTTATGGACAGGTTGGGTGTGTGACAAGGACAAACTGATTAGATTTCGGTGAAGATCCGGATCTGACGACTAGAATTTTTAAAGTGATTCCTCACCATTGAGCGATGGGGCCAAAATGATATATAGCACTATATCTCAAAAAGGTGTGGACAGAGTCAGATGAAACTTGGTGGACATGTTGGGTGTGTGACAAGGAAGAATTGATTCAATTTTGCTGAAGATCCGAATCCGGATCTCACCATTGAGAGATAGGGTGAAAAACAATTTAGAGCATGATATCTCAAAAAGTTGTGGGCGGATTTGGATGAAACTTTGTGGACATGTTGGGTGTGTGACAAGGAAGAATCAATTCGCTTTTGGTGAAGATCCGAATCCGGATCTGGATACGAGAATTATTTAATTTTAAAGTGATTCTTCACCATTGAGAGATAGGGCCAAACACTATATAGTACTGTACCAGCACGATATTTCAAAAATGGATTGGGGTAGATATGTTCTCGTGGATCAGGCATTACGTGGCGGAGGTATGTGCTCCACCGAGTGCTCGTCTCGTAAAATCTCAAAATACAGAATCCCTGTATTGGCCGACTAAAGGCTGCAGAGCAGATCACACAAATATTGGCTTCAACAAGCATATCGTCCCTTGTGCAAAACGCTTTCCTTAAGCCGCTGTCACACCTTGACGATTTAGCCAGCGTATGCCGACCTATGAAAAATTTGCCGAACCAAGTTGGCACACGTCGAATACGTTATGGGTAAGTTGTGTATACGTTAAGAGCACGCTGAAAAACGAAGTATGCTGTCACTCACCGTATGGCTCACACGTTCCGCTACGCTGGGAATAAGTTATAAGCATGATATGCGATCGTTGAAACACGTCGACACACGTTAATTGTAAGTTACTCATAAGTCGAAACATGTCGAGGTAATGTTTAGCATCCCCGAAACTTATTTTCTCCGTCAAGGCACATTTCTTTTTTTCTCCTTGACTCCGTGAAGGCACGTGACGAAATATCTGAAGTTGTTCTTGTTGTTGTTGTTTTTTTGTTTTTTTTAGTCTATCACGAATTTTAAAATATATTTGGACATTTGCTTTTAAGTTTCGACGTCGACGTGACAATATCCTCAAACAGAAAATATTCACAGAGGAGGAACTAAGAATAAGACATGAGCAAACTGGAGAGGCAATCGGACGTGACGTAACTGTACGTGACGAAATATCAGAAGTTATTGTTGTTTTTTTTTTTTTAAACGCTGCCAATACGCCATTATACGGTAGCTGTAAATTAGAAACACGTTCAGTAAGTTCTGTGGTCGCCCGGAAGACGTCAATCAAATATGTCTACATACGTCAATATGCGTTGGAGGTACGTTACACATAGGTTCAAAGCACGTTACTCATAGGTTAGAAATAAGTTTCGGTTATGCTAATCATTACCTTGACATGTTTCGACTTATGAGTAACTTACAAGGAACGTGTGTGAACGATCGCATAATGTGCCTACAACTTATGGCCAGCGTAGCTTTACGTGTGAGCCATACGCCGGCATACGTCGTAAAATTTCAAGCATGCAAAAATTTGAGGGCAACCACAAAGTACAACGATTAAAGCCAGCGTACTACGACGTGTGGCAGTGTTTTTCAGCGTGCTCTTAACGTATACAAAACTTACCCATAACGTATTCGACGTGTGCCAGCGTTTAAGACAAATTTTTCATAAGTCGGCATACGCTGGCTAAATCGTCAAGGTGTGACAGTGCCTTAAGCTATGCTACCAAGCTGAGCTAATATTGCAGGACAAGGACATGAGGAGACATTGGTGTATATGAAATGACTTACGAGTACATTGGAATAGGCTTTGGCAAAATCAACACGGGAGATGGGATTCGAATCAAGACTGCCAGAATCGTGAGCTTTTCATCTTTTTGTTGATCATCACTACTCTGTCTCGACCGTAAGTAATGTACCGGCTCCTCAAGCACCGTCCACCGACACGAATCCAGAAAAACCAAGCATCTGTAAGGTCTTCATCGTCAAGTGGCCATCAAACTGTGATCAAGCATTCCGCTAAAGTTGCTATTTCTTTGCCAAGGTTTGCACTGAACTGGATTTGAGATCGAACGATAAACCTTGAAAACTGACCTTTGATGGGACGTGCAATTCGCAGCCAAAACTAACTTTGGCTTCATGAAACATCAATCGGAACCAAAATAACGATGATTGTAAAAAACATGAAAGTTGGATTCTCGGTTCAAACTTTCTTGCGTTCCTGTTCCTTTTCCATTATTTTTCACTGCAGTGTTTCAGACATGTTTTTGCCGTTGTAAACCAAGTTATTTAGCCTCCGTCGCTCCGTGTAGGACAGGAATGACGAGACGCTTTTGATCTACATATTTTCACAATGCCTCAATGAACAGCTACGTGTGCGTGTGTGCGTGTGTGCGTGCGTGCGTGCGTGGTCTTGAGCTTGGCTCATGACAGCTCCTGGCCTCCTACCACAGAGCCAGCATGTAGCAACTAAAAGTGTGCTACTTAATGAGCTTATATTAATTGGTAGGAGTCAGCAGTGGTGCTGCCACAGTTGACTGTGCGTTCTGTGTGTTGAATGGGTCAGGTGCAGGGAGCACGGTGGGGGGGGGGGTCCACATCCCTAAACAAATCCCACGAGAAAAGGCAACAAAAGACATGCAAGTGGGTCCTTGTTTTCGAGACCTTCTTTACTTTGTGCCTGACTTTTTTTGGCCCACAAATGTTCTTTCAGGTGGAATTCTCTTTCGCTTTAGCCCCAATTAAACCATTGAGTTTTGCGACTATTTCTCTTACTCCAGTTTTCCTGCTGGGGCACATTAAAATCAGGTGAAGTTTAGTTGTTCTCACGGAACGTTACTATTCACAGCTGAGTAATACAAGCAACATTCATGTTCAAATATTGACAGTAGATTTCTTTGCGGCGACCATTTGCTCCTCCGCTTGAACGATCAATGAATCCGAGTCATTTTACTGGTATTCAGCGTAAATTATTTAAAGCAGTGTGCAAACCTTCAGGTTTGTGCAGATAAATTCTTCATGGAAATACAGTAAAGCATGTCATGTGCAGCTGCCCCCTTCCGTCAAGCAAAAATACCAACAGCAGAGTTGAAGGCTAAGATAGAGGGAGACTTGGACAAACAATAGGTGTGGGGAGGATTGGGGGCGGGGCAGCAGAGGATGCAGAGAGTAGACAGGATGGATACAGAAGAAAATCTCAGGAGGGAATACTGGGAATTTAGTACGAGGAGGAATTGGGATGGGTTTGTGGGTGGGGGGTTAACGAGGACAGAAAAGACCATGATTGTGGATGGGGAAGAAATGAGATTGTGGTGAACAGCTGTGTTGAAGACCTGGAGGAAAGAATGAGATTGAAGAGAACGTGGAAGTTGCTTCCACAGCCAGGAAGAGAATGTGCAAGTTGGGTCCAAATGTTTACGTTTCGTATTCTATTCCATTGATGGGCCGTATGTGCGTGTAGACGTGAACCAAAATCAAATCGCACCGTTCTTGTCTCCCACCCAAGTCATCCACCAAGTTTTGTCATAATCCATCCACCACTTTATGAAATATCGTGCTGTATATCGTTTTTCGCTATATCTGGCAATGGTGAAGAATAATTAGATTCTCAGAAAGGGATCCGGATCTTCACCAAAAATCGAATCAATCCGTCCTTGTCACACACCCAACCTGTCCACCAAGTTTCGACCGAATCCATCCACAACCTTTTGTAATACCTTGCTCACACACAGACAGACAGACAGACAGACAGAGAGACAGACAGACAGACAGACTGATGGGGTAAACACGTTCGTGGAAACATAACCTTCGTCCACCTTCGGTGGCGGAAGAAATCATTCTTTTACCAAGATAAGACACGCTCGGCGGGGCTATTTCTTTAAGCCCTTCCATTTTCTTCCACACTGTTTCTTCTTCTTATTTCCCCATGCACTGCAGTTAACACACGATGGCAAAGCAAGTCCACGTTCAAACAAATTAACAACTAATCCAAGACTGTCGTTGCAGTGAGTCCTGGAAGGCTCTGACTTTTTGGACAACGAATCAATATATGCCTTTTGCGTTTAGTTTAATCACCGCTGTGACAAAACTGTTTAATAGAGCTGAACTTTTCGAAAGAAAAATGCAGACCAGCAGTTTGCATCTTCTCGCCACACGGGTGTACAATGACAAATTGGTCACAGAAGAGGAAAATAACTCCCAAAAACAATGGAAATGCTAAACTGACTGTGAATGTATCAAAGTGAGAGCACCCCAGGATTATTATCGTCCGCAGTACACGACACCCCCTCCTCGTGACTCGCGATGCAGACGCCGGAAGATCATCAATTACTTTTGAACGTGAAACGATGGACTATGTTAACTCGAGTATAGCCATTGCTAGCATTCGGCAAGTACGGCCACATGATAAATGTGGTTTTCTCTTCAAAATGACAATGGCAAGAATACTTGGTCACATAAGAGAAAAATGACCGAAAGTACGGCTCTGAGAAAGTTTACTTTTTTGTGTACTTTTATTATTATTATTATTATTATTATTATTATTATTATTTTTAATTAATTTTATTGCAAGGCAAATTGGTGGCATTACTTTGTGTTAACTTGTGACCACTATGGATGCATTTTCAAAAGTTTTATCAGCATTTAACATCTAAAAGCAAATTTGCATCCTTTTGTCAAGAAGCATTGTTAAGATTTTGCCGAACAATAAAAGCTAACAAAGACAGATCCTTGAACCGACCTCCGTAATCACTCTGATCCTTCGAACAAATTACACAAAAAATAAAGCAAATACAAGTTACTCCTTTGTTTCCCTCTCACGAATCACGACTGCAATGCACGTATGATGCCCTCTGTGGTTGAGGTCTTCAACAAAGTTCAACCGAAGTAATCAAATTTTCGTATTATTTCATGCAAGTACGTGTGCAACGCAAAAACAAAGCTCAATGAGCATGCAATGGTCAGACTACAAGATATATAACTGTTAATGTACGAAGAATATTTATTTCAAGAATGGGTTTTCTCATGCGCTTGACCCATGCCTTGCATAAAAGGAAGAAAAGATGACAAAAGTGCGACTCACACCCTCGCCCACCCCCATCCCTTCACAAACTGCCCCCCCGAATCCACATCCAGCATATGTGGTCACCATGCTTCCCAAATGGATTGTCGTTTCATGAAAAGAACAGCAGTCGACTTCCGTTTAATTCCTGGCAAATCCCAACCGCCAGGCTGTGCCCTTTTAAGAAAACGGGGGTGTGGGGATGGAGCTTTTGCAGAGAGGAACCATTCACGTAGCACGTGGTAGCCCGAGCATCTGAACACGCTCGCAACAACGCTATCTGCCAAAAGGCGCAGATTCAACGTATTCCAAAAGAAAAGCTTCCGAACGTAGCGTGCCATTCACTGTGAACGTCAGCACCCTGCATGAATTGCGACAGCAAATATAAATGAACATTCTTGATGCATAATCCTGTTGAAATTCTGACTTTTATTAATAATAAAAAGACGTTTTATTGCCTCCTTGATGAAGAGTGTGGCTTCACTTGTTCCGAATTACAGCAAAATGAGACGCTGCGAAGGGTTATATATTGCAGCAAATTTACAGCACAGTACGAAGCGTTATTATAGTAATTCACTCCGGACAGGAATCAAAAAGGCTGCATGCCAAACACCATAATTAAAAGCTTATGACCCTCAGAAGCCAGAAGAAAGAAAAGCTTCATTACAATGTGCAACAAAACGCCGAGTTTCAAATATTCATGCGCACACGCAAAACGCACATGATGAACATCTATCGCGGGTTGATGAAAACATGTCGCATGTTTTATCATGCAAAACCGCTTTTTCTACCAAACTAATAATTGTAAATTAGAGATAAGACAAACACCCACCACCACACACTAACCCCCCCCCCAAAACACACACACTAACACACACACACACGCACGCACGCACGCACATCTTCGCTTGCCTTTGATCTGCAATTTCACCGAAATGCACCCGAGTTCAAAAGTTAATTGCTAAACCTCATTGGATTGTTTTTTTTTCTTGAGTGGAGTGAAGCTTACAATCCCGAACCAGGAAGAGCAAACCAATTACATCAAGTGGTGTGAAGAGCCATTCACAAACCCTATCCAACATATGGGTGGAGTGGCCTTTTCTTGGCAATCTCATGAATTTTCATGAAGTTGCAGCGTTTTGTGTAAAGGGACCAAGATCAAATTTTAGCAACCCCCTTAAATGCCTCGTTTGATACTTTTAAGCCCCTTTTTTGCCTTCTTCTTTGGGGTGTTTAGTAATCCAGTCGTTACTACAGCAACCACGTAGGGAAGTGGAAGTGAAGGAATGCAAGTGCCTGCCTTCAACCACTAGCTGTGCAACAATCTTTTTCCCAACATCCAAGATAAAGCATGGGAAGAGAGTGCAAGAAGTGCTGTAAAGTACAACAGAGAGGACAAGTGAGCAAGCAATGCCCCCTCAGCAACAAGAACCGCTGTGGCTAACACAGAGTTTCTGCTCTCAAAACAAAGCGGAGCCAGAGGCAGGAATAAATGCAGCCTGGTAAATAATCAGTCAAAAAACAATTACTTTTTTCAGCCATCTTCGAGAAAAAAAACCCCTAAAACCAACAAACAGTGGACTATTATATGAATTGGAATGATGTAAGAAGGCAAATGAAGAAACCAACCATTGACGGGATGTAAACCGGATATCGCAGCATCATGGTGCTAAGACAAGATTCATACTTAACAAGGAGAACCAAGATTCATGGGAACGATTATTGCAAGGCCTCTATCCTGACGACATGTAGGGGGAAAAATATCTTGACGACCTAACGACAATTGTTACAAGGACCATCTTCGAAATCAAAGCCTTTTCCATTTAAGAAAATAAACACTGACGATGGGATCAAAAGACCCCCTAAAAATCCATAGAATGTAGATGTGACTGGGATTCATTCAATCGGTAATTCTATTTGCTGGTTGCATCAACACCAAGGAATGGCTGGAGATTAGGGCAGGGATTTGGAATTTGTCAGGGGTACAACTGGCACAAAATGGCTGACAAATTTAAAAAAGAAGAAAAAGGCAGCATGGGATCTTTCACATCCACCGACATATACGAGCCAACTGTGCAGAAGGCATTATATATATATATATATATATATATATATATATATATATATATATGTATATATATGTATGTATATGTATGTATATGTATGTATGTATGTATGTATATGTATATATATATATATATATATATATATGTATGTATGTATGTGTATGTATGTATATGTATGTGTATGTATGTATGTATGTGTATATATATATATATATATATGTATATGTGTATATATATATGTGTATATATATATATATATATATATATGTATGTATGTATGTGTATGTATGTATATGTATGTGTATGTATGTATGTATGTATGTATGTATATGTATGTATATGTATGTGTATATATGTATGTATATATATATATATATATATATATATATATATATATATATATATATATATATATATGTATGTATATGTATGTGTATATATGTATGTATATGTATGTATATGTATGTGTATATATATATATATATATATGTATGTATGTATGTGTATATATATATATATATATATATATATATATATATATATATATATATATATATATATATATATATATATATATATATATCCGCCTCCGTGTGCCTGCGCGCCCGTCCGCCTCCGTCCGCCCGTCCACCCGTCTGCCCGCCTCCATGAGCTTGCACGCTCGCCCGCCTCCGTGCGCCCGTCCGCCCGCCTCCGTGTGAACGCGTGTCCGTCTGTCTCCGTGCGACCGTGCGCCCGTCCGCCTTTGTGCGCCAAGCTGCCAGTCTGCCCAACTGCTTCTCTGTGTCTATCTGCCCCTGCTCGTTTTCACCAAGTGTTCTTGTCTTGTCTTGCATGCGATATGCATATAAAGCCCCCCTTGAGCTTTAATTAGAGTAAAGAACTGGAGAGCAAAGAGCAAAATATAAAAGGGAAAGGGCAAGCGCAGGTTTAATTGTTTTTTTTTTTCTTTCAAGATTAGTACGTATTGCATACAAACATACCATCACCAACAAATGGCACAGCACATCAAATCAGCAGGAACAAATCACTGAATGCAACTTTTAGCACTACAGGGACCTTCCACAGAGGCCCTGCCCATTGTTGTGGATGAGGCTAATCAATAAACCAGAGATGAGTCCACGTTAAGTCTATCCCTTCAGTGGTGTCAATGAATGGTGAAACTCCAATCATCCACACATGCAGAGCACTCTAAAACCATAAGGTTCGCAACAACACATTGAATACTTGAGGACAGAATAAGAAATAATTGGCTTGGAAAACGAATCATCTCCAGCAATGGAATCATTCCAGAGCTCATCAACAGCGATTTCTCGCAGCGATGCACGTGCATGTAATGTACTTCCACTGCTGGAGGGGCCAGCTGACTGGTCTGATCCATCACATCGTGAGATGCTTTAGCAGCTCAGCAGGAATCCCACATGACAGCTCACAGGAAAAACTGTTTTGCTATTGCAAAATGATGATGCAACCGCAAGTCAAAACAAATATTACAGTGCATTTTGTTCACCTCATTTTCAATGGATCCCTCCTCACCACCCCCTACCCCCCCCTCCATTAAACAAAATGACCATCAACTAAATTGGCATATTTCTAATTGTAGGTGATCTACACTGTTGTGCAAAAGTCTAAGACTTTTTGCATTTTTCTACACTGCTGCGTAAAGAAACTAAAATTTTATGTTCAAGAGACCATTATGAAAAATAAAATCTTATTCAAACAACCAAAATATACATAAATACTCCCATTGAAACATTTAAAATCATTCCTTTATTTTATAGGCGTATAGATATACTTCCTTGATATTGTTGCAGTTCTGTAAAACCGCATGCCTCCACTCCAAGGCAATGGCACACAATATAGAGCGATCCGAAGGCAGTGATTTCAATCGTATGTGTATTAGTTAATCCTTTCCACATGTCTCGTGGGTAAAGGGGAAAGATGCGTTGCGTGGGACTCCTTCAGTTAGACTTCTTAGACCTCCTTAATCTTCAACCCTTGCAGTTCTTCCACTCTTTTGCTACGCCCCTTTCTCTCACATGAAACACTCAAGCAACCACACACGCAACAAACCAGTAAAGACAAATAGTAACCAAACAAGTGCGCCGTGAGCACTTCATTTGCGTCTGCGCATCAATTCTCAACTGCCATTTCACCTCAAACCTTATCCCACATCCACCACAACCACTTCATACGACAACTAAAAATCTCCACAACAACCCACACCAATATTTTCTATTACAAACGCGACCATTATTCACAACCTCGTTACAAGGAACTTCCACCTCTTCCCCACAACGCCAAAACATACTCCGACTTCACGTCAAATGCCACAACGTGCTCCTGCTACTCAACAACCGCCTCAACTTCCACATACTCATCGAGCACTTGCCACAGCCTCAAAGGACGCGGAGGAGATGAAGGTCGTGTTATTTTGGGGCATAATTCGAAGCGCGAACGTGCGCTGGAGAACGTTTAAGGACCTCTGGGAAGCGCAGGAATTTCCCTAACATCCTGTGTTTGAATGAAGGCCAGCGCATGTTTGGATCCAGAGGGCGCCTCCAAAAACCACGGCTTATGTAAAAGTCGGAGCTCCGATGCGTGCCCCTGTCGGCGGGCAACTGAGCCAGATTTCGCACTCGGGCCTGACTGCGACCGCGATGGACCAGTAGGGGAGCTCAATTTCGTTAGAGCCTCTTTTGATCCGATGTTTGGCTGTTCCCCTCATCCGGGGCTCATAAGAGGGATAAACGCTGCTCATTTCAGAGCAGAGTATCGCCAGGAGGAGAGTATTGACGGGGACAGGGCTGGAGAGATCACCGAGAGCATCACAGGAGAGAATATCGCCATATATCGGACCTCACCGGGGAGACAGGCGGCGCAAGGACAAGTGTAGAGTCAGCATGACCAGGCGTGGGGTCACACATTGCTGCTACGAGCCGGGACTGCTTCCACGTCACTCATTTTGGTTGCATCCTGCAGTGACACTTACAAATACAGACTCTTACACTTACGATACAATTACACTCTTACAATTTACGATAGGATCATTTCTCTCACGCATCTTTCTTCGACCAACTATCTCTCGTCCACCGTGGACGCAAAAGAGCAATCAACACGGGCAAGCCCAATCAACTGTTCTTTTCAGAGCAGAACTGAAGAGTGAACCAAACTGACCTGCACCTTACACTACGCCACACCCACATCACATTACACTTGCACCTCTCAAACACATACCCTACACACCCTCACTATTTCTCCCTCCTGCCGTTTCCTAAGTGTTCTGGGCTGCGCAGGTCTGCCAGCCACGCCAGGTATTGCGAGGTCGTTAATCCTCAACTGTTTCTATCTCTCTGGGTTATCTCTAATTTTCCTCGGGTTTTTGTGTGTGTGCGCGCGTCATGGCGCCTGTTGTAGCATAAATTAAGACTGTGTAAGAAAGAATATTCAGGATAACTCTGCACTGTGTCTTCTTTTTATTTTGTAAATTTTGCTTGCCTTTTTGCCACAACCCACAAATTCCTTTCTTTCCCGACTGTACATTTGCAATAAATCCACTTACCATGCCACATAACTTTCCTCGCTCCTGGTTTAAATAAATGTGTTGTTACAAATGTTTCCAGCTCGTTTTTGTCTTCTCCTCCATTGGTCTAGCATGGCCCGCACCCGAGCTTAACCGGGACGTTATTCCCCAAGAATCTGTAAAATAGCTGGTATGTACTTGGCAGCTCCACCCAGCTGCAGTTGATCCAGTAAGTAACCTAAATAACGCAAGAACGTACCGAGAGCAAGATTCCCCGATGAGGAGGTCATGTGTCCTTAGGTAAACGGTTGTTAGACGGAGGACACTAAGTCACGTGGTCAAGTTATTGGTGTTCAGAGTCGATTAGCGACCTGCCGCGACACTAACTTATTCATGTGCGACGGCCTGCCATTTCTGGTGAGTCCAGAGAGGAACCCAAGACAGCCCCTCCCTCGTGATCCCCCACACCTGGTTCGCAACAATATAAATGATCTAAACACCTGAACCTTCTGCCAGATCTGTTGTCAATTCAGCACTCGCCTTCTTTTATCTCCAAGTATTGCTCATTCTTGTTGGACAATTTTTTGGGGTCTTCCAGTCCTGGGTATGTCAATTACAGATGATACTTCTCTGTGCTTGTTACCCCATGCGGCACGCACATGCAGCAAAAAGCAGGGTTAAGCAATTGGTTCACTTCTGTCCGTCCGTCCGTCCATCCACAAACATCAGTTTATGATCGAGGAACAACTTATTTCAATTGAATGATATATTTTGAACACAAATCGGAAAACGAATTTGTAGTTTAGCAGTACTTTGCTAATTTGTCCCAATTCGGCTCTGAATTCGTCCCAATCACACATGTGCAGAGTGGTGAGATAAGATTTTTTTAGTCTGTCTGCCTGTCTGGCAAGCAAACAAGAATTAAAATCAGTTCAAAGAGGAAACTTACTGTTTTTAAGGACATCATAAAGGACACAAACAACAGGCATGAAGAACTAATGTAATGTGTTAAATAAGGTGGTGGAACAGATGATGGATGGATGGACGGACGGAGGACGGACGCACACCGAGACCAAGCTCCTTTACCATTTATAGATAAGATTGTAAAATAAATCCTCCTGTGATTCTGGAATTTTTAAACACCCTGCATTGTAACTCCTGAATGTATCCAAGACGTTTGCGCAGCATATAACATTTTGTATATCACATTTTGTGGAAGCACACTTTTTTAAGAGAACAAACTCCTTCGGTTCTCTCTCGGGATTGTTTTATCAGAAGTGGCAATGCACACAGTAACAGTTGTATAAAGAGCCCCAGAGATAGTGGTCATTCAGGATAATAAATTGATTATCCTTGGTGTTATAATCTTCACATATGAACCACTTTGGAGTAAGCACTTGAGCTTTGCCAAATAATACTTACGGAAAAAAAACTGTTCTTCATCCCTGATAGAGGAAGATTTTTATCCCCATGGTGAAAAGCCAGAGGAATGATGGTTGATGGCCTCCTCACTTAGCAAACAAGTGCTAAATATGTATGTCAAAATTTAAAGTGCATTCCTCTAATGTCTGGTGTGGATGCACCCACTTCCTCTAATGCACCCACTGCCTGGGTGCACGTACCTTTACCAATCACACACGTGTCCCAGACTCTGTGCAATTATTCACAAACACACTTAGGCCATCAGCCGTAAACTGTATCGTGCAGTTTCGTTCCACTCATCGGGGGGGGGTTAGACAAAACCTTGATAATATGATAGTATATATCCAAATACATAGTATGCAAAAGTTCTCCACTCAAATAGCTGCAGTTATTGTGTATTTTCATCTTGAAAATCGATGCATTCCCCGCGCTCTCTCATTTGAATTTTCTCCACTCGGATCACGTGTGGGCCATGTGACGCCTCGACAGCCAATAGATCGGCTGACATCGGTATGCAAATTTCGTCAGACTGTCATGTGACCAGCTAAGTTGTTCAAGATGGCAGCTTCCTGCAGGGAGGAAATCACCGGCAGCAGATCGGCGATTTATCGGTAATTTTTGATGAATATGGCCAGTGAGGACGCTACCCCAGTGTATTATTCAACAGGACAATGTAGCGAACGAAGAAGTCAAACGTTTTACGTCTGAAAGATGGGATAAATGGAGAGAAAGTGTCAACAAATGGCTTGTCTTAGACGGTCACGAACGACGTTTAGCCGAGAGTGCTGGCGCGGGAGGACTAACTTCGATCATGGGCCTATTGTACCCGCAGTGCCGGCACGGGAGGACTAACCATTGTGCAACGCCAGCGCATCGACCCATCAAATGAACTCCATTGACCCTGCCTCGGACAGCTTTATATATTGCCGGTCAAACACGGCCGGACATTACATACATACGGCCGGCGGAGCAGACAACTGGGCAATCGAACCGGCGCTGATCGACACTTGAGGCGCACCCAGTCAGCGCGAGGATTGACTTTGCCTCATCGCCAGTCATGTGGCGTCTTCGTCTGGGAAGAGCAACCCTCGCCTCGCCATCGTCAGGATTGGCCTTGGGCCAGCCCCGCAGGGTTGAGTCGATGTAACGGTGCGCCGGGCGGTATCGTGTGTCGCGGAGAGTTGATTCAATTATATTTATATATATTTACACCCATGTAGTTCGGCTCTAGTGTTGAGGATGTTCCAGACCTCACGGGGTGGGGACCCAGCCTCCTTACCCATCACCGCATCAGCCCCAAGACGGCCCCGGCTACTACAATACGGAAAGCGGGGTAACCTAATTTTGGCTTTTCATAGGAGTTGCAGGTAAGTTGCTAGCCAAAGGATGTGTACTGCAGTTCCGTTGCATTGTGAATCGGAAGTAAATATAACTGTATTTGCAAGATCAAAGCAGATATATACATAATTATCCGTCATCAAGAATTATCTGTCATCACAAGGTGGGAGGCTAGGAATTCTCTGAGCTGACCAGACGCGATAGTATCTATTTTCCTACCTAGGCATCACTTGGATGACAAAGGTTAATTTGCATCAGGGTTTATCCAAGCTCGAGTGTAGCTCTTGAAGCATCATTCATGGTGGTATCTCCCCTCAATTACCACACAGTCTCGACCCTGAGTGTGAAGCAATATATTCTTCCCAACAGTATCATTCTTCAACTTTGCCACTTCAATCAGTTTTCCTGAAGAAAAATTGTAGATTTGTCACCGATGGGCAAAACACACTTTTGCTTTTGATGTTAATGCATTTTTGGGAATTTAAGAGAGGCGATAACAGAGCAGACAGTCAAGAGACATGAGAAGTAAAAACAAGAAATGGGATGGAGTAAAGGGCCTGGGGAGACTGAAGATTTAATCAACACGAGGCCTACAATGTTTACATACCTGCTGTCTCAGTTTCAGCCTGGCATAGTCTATCCATCACTCTCTTTCTTTGAACCCTGCAGTATTTATCTGCTCTATTACAAATGAGGCAGACAGCAGGAAGGACGTGTCGCCGTGAATTCTCAACATGTCCAGCAATGTTCGATGCAGAGCGCAGTTTTTTTGGCGATGGTTCATACATGCAATCATCAACAATCGCAGTCTCATCGTGCATGGTTTGTGAACAACGTTTCTCAGCCCCACGTATTCTTTTTGCATCGATGAAGCGACGGTAGCAAGTGTCGTGATAGCCCAGATGACTCGGGATTTCTTTACACTCGATATACTCGTGCACTCTCGGCTAAACGTCGTTCGTGACCGTCTATGACGAGCCATTTGTTGACACTTTCTCTCCATTTATCCCATCTTACAGACGTAAAACGTTTGACTTCTTCGTTCGCTACATTGTCCTGTTGAATAATACACTGGGGGAGCGTCCTCACTGGCCATATTCATCAAAAATTACCGATAAATCGCCGATCAGCTGCCGGTGATTTCCTCCCTGCAGGAAGCTGCCATCTTGGACAACTTAACTGGTCACATGACGGTCTGACGAAATTTGCATACGATGTCAGCCGATCTATTGGCTGTCGAGGTGTCACATGACCGACACGTGATCCGACTGGAGAAAATTCAAATGAGAGAGCGTGGGGAATGCATCGATTTTAAAGATGAAAATACACAATAACTGCGGCTATATGAGTGGAGAACTTTTGCATACGTATGTATTTGTATATATACTATCATATCATCAAGGTTTTGTCTACCCCCCCCCTCCCGATGAGTGGAACGAAATTTGATTTTCAGGCACTTCCTGAGCCATGGCTGATGGCCTTCCTGGCTCATGGTCCTGGAATCCCAAGTTTATGACAAGGAACAACAAGATACTATGATCATTTGTACTATGTTGAATTGTCCATTATTTAAATGCCATGTCTT
Organism: Eptatretus burgeri; assembly: GCF_056783735.1. Classification (NCBI taxonomy): domain Eukaryota; kingdom Metazoa; phylum Chordata; class Myxini; order Myxiniformes; family Myxinidae; genus Eptatretus; species Eptatretus burgeri. Next base: position 43,973,362 of record NC_140965.1, read on the forward strand.
GTGTTCATTTGTCCATCGTCTACTCATACTCTCATGATTCCTGGAAAAGTACACTTGTACCTTTGTCATCCACATAGTTTGTGCACAAACTCATCCATGAGGCTCGGCGAGTTGTAGACTTGCATTAAAACGAAAAGCCTTGGAAAAGAATGTGGGAAAGATAATTGCAAACATATTAAAAAAAAATAATAACTTGTTTATTTGTTGTCATTACTTAATCGAAATTCTTCTCAAAGGCTCCATTTAAATGCATCTGCAGTACACAAATATCTTAAAGTCAATCGCATGAATAGTAAAGTTTTCAGGCAGGAGGAGGGACTATCTGTTGTCTCTATATATAGCTGTACACCACAACTTGAACTTTGCTGACAAATAACACAAACCTTAAACCTGCATCAAAACTTGCAGCAGATGCTATTCAAAAATAAATAAATAAATAAACAAATATGCAATTTCATGAAGTGCCTGGAGCAAAGAAAGAAAAAGATACTTTTTAGGGACTACATTTGTGGGTCTCATAACATCAGGTATGAAGAAAACGTTTCAATGGCAAATGGTATTATCGAGAATAAAAGTGATAACGTGGTAAAAGTAGCGAGTTGTGGGAGGAGGTAAAAGGGATGGGGGGGGGGGCGAAATGGCCAATGATACCACCGTGTTCCTGTAAACGTGAGGCCGAGAACTTAGGGACGTGTGATCATGCTAATTTTCTGTATTTTAAATATGTGCACCCCTAACAGAATAATTATTGGGAAAACAGCTTATAGCGATTCAGGCATTATTAATATTTAATCAATCACTTACCCACTTTAAAAGCAAGTCAATGCAGGAGAATAAAAACAATCGATGGGATTACAAGTATAAAAAAAAGTCCTTCCATAGTTAAATATAAATAATAGCAACTGCAAGGGTGCACAGGAGGGAAGTGGCCACAGTGCGGCAGACACAAGCCATAAAAAGAAGGCATGGGCCTCAGTGGGCCTCAGGCATCACTAACCGTAATCCTGTTAAACACGAGAATGGGGCTAATTAAAAGCTTTGGCCTCACAGGGACTGAGAAAGGGGGATTGAGGGTGGGGGGGGTGTCCAGAGGGTTTGTACGGGGAGAACGCTGAAAGGGAACGGAGCGACATCTGTGCAAAAGGGTGGCCTGGAGTCTGGGATTAGTGCAATCCCTTGTGACCGACTGTAGACGTTGCTTCTTCCCTGCTCTGTTTTCCTTTGCCAGCAATGATACTCAGCAATGTAATGACTCAATCCCGGCATAAATAAATAACAACTACAAATGCAACGTTTGATGCAAACCATGACAAATTTCTTTGAGGCTACAGACATGTGCAATATTTGAAAAAAAACGAAAATAACTGATCCATTGGATAAGCAGCTAAGCATAAAAGAGCGATTACATTTAATTGATAAAGCCAAATGAGTTTTGCAAAACGATGACGATCCGTTTGTTAATGGATAATGTCAGAAAGGATTTTCGAGAAGGCATACAAGGCGCTGAGAAAAGGAATCTCTGCAGCAAAGAACCTTTGTCCCCACAATGTATTGCGAGAATAGGTACAACACTAGTGCTAAGAGAACCCATGCCACTTCATCCTGGAACGTCGTTGAAATACAGAGAGAACTGCAATGGCACTCGGTAGAGCGCATACCTCTGCCAGATTGAACAGTTTACGTTTTGTATCCCACTGATAGGCCGCAACTGCATCGCACCTGAATCAAGATCTAATTGGCTTGTTGTCATCATCAAACCAACTCATCCATCAATTTTTGGCATAATCCGCTCAAACCTTTTTGAGATATCATGCTGTATATCGTTTTTGGCCTGATATCTCAATGGTGAAGAAACACTAAAAAAAAAATTCTAGTATCTGGATCCGAATTCGGATCTTCACCAAAATCGAAACAATTTGTGCTTGTCACACACCCACCATATCCATCAAGTTTCGGCCGAATGTGTCCAAATTTGAGATATCATGCTCGCGCAGACAGACAGACAGCCAGCCAAACAGGGATGAATGCATAACCTCTGTCCACCTTCGGTGATGGAGGTAACAACCAACATGGTTCTGCCTGAAGTTTAAAATGCAGTTGCATTTCATCAACACGGTGCAGAAGTGTTTAGATCATAGAAATCAACGAACGGCGCGTCACACCAAATTATCCTGCACATTTGTCACGTTGGTAAAATAAAAAGATACAGAGAAAAAAAAAATAAAAAAAATAAAATAAAAGACAACAACTAAAATGAATCCAAGTAATTACTAAATAATGATATGTAATGCAATTAATTGTGTTTTTCGATTAAGAAAGATCCTTTGCTTGCATTATTATTCGAAAAGCTCCATTTGTTCACCAGCCAAGACCCGTACATCAACATAAAAAGTTCCTGCCAACTTGCACGCTTCTCTCAATGAAAGGAATAAACTTCGCATTAGATCAAACAAATCAGGCTCGTTAAAAAGCTATGAGCATTTTACCACTCTGACCCTTCACATTGTGTGGTCATTTCAACGCAAACGCGTGCACCTTCAATGTGTGAACAATTCAGGCGCAAGGACCCAAAACGCTGGAGACAAGTGGCTTGTTTTAGCATGAAAAAGGTCACCGAAAATGCGTATGTGCCTCGCAAATTGCACCCATCATGGCAGGGCCCAACAAGGCCCGGTGACAAGGCTCTTAGGGCAGGTCACTAAAGTGGCCTTGAGGAAGGGATGACCGCCAAACGGCCTGTGCCTCCGTTGACCTGCCTGAAGGCAAACAAGATTTGGGAAATACACACGCACGCCCTTATTCTTTTTCTTTTTACTCCTGCCGACGGCTTCAGGCAATAGAATGGAAATGCAAATAGAGGATTAACAGGTAAGGGTTGAGATTAGCGAGGGTACTAAGTGTACATAACGACAATGCCACACAGCCACAAAAATAAAAGTTGTTTACGGAAAGCAACACTGAAGTGGATGCGATTTCAACACCCTGACAGTTTATAGGAAAAATACGAATCCAGCCTCGTGTGAAAAAAAACTTTAACCAGACTTGAAGATGCAATGGTGAGAGTGTCCACCGATTCTGGGAGGTTGGTGGTTCGAATCGCAGCCGATTCTTACCAAAGACTAAAAAGACGTGCTGCTTCCTTGCTTGACACTGAGCATGTAAGAGGATAGAAAATGGACAAACTTCCACAGGTTGATAAAAATAATGTAAACTTTGATAGGTCGTATGGTCTCCTCCTGTGTCAAAGTTCTTGGGAAGGGAACTCGTGTGATCACCATTATAATCCCAGATTAAAAATACTGCACAAACAACATCAAAGAACAAAATTAATCAGACACTTCAAAATGGCATTGTCGTGCAATTAATAACTCAAAATTAATAACGACTTAAAAAAAAAACAACGTCATTGCACTTGTGACTGAAAAGTACACATGGTAAGTTAAAAAAAAGAAAACTTTAAGATCTTCGGTAAAGTTCGTATAATTTTATTTTCTGTATGGAGATCAAGGCTCACAAAAGAGTGAAACAAATGAGGATTGAAGGCAAATGCAGTGAGAGGGGACTGACATGAAATGCACCGACATGGAAAGCACATGTAGGCACAGTTAGCGAAAAAGGATCGCCCATCGAGGCCTGATTACGATAATCACAAACCAAAAGTACGTAAAAAGAGGTTCAAAATTACATGCAGGTGAACTTCAGCTAAACTAAATGTGGATCATCCGCTATGAATCGGTGGCTCCTTCAGTAGTACCCATCGTTGCACCTGAGCGTTGCGACTAAAGAATGGTATTCACTTCACACACAAAATTTGCATCTTCACCAAAACTTGCCTATTGCCCCTAAAAAAAAAAAAGAATGTGAAAATTGATGTATTTTAAATCCTCTACCCTACTTTCAAGCTTCAAACACTAACAGGCCACACAGACAGCAGCCGATTCACCAACACAGAGTCATGCCTTGCTGCTCAGCACAAAAGGTTTCAATGAGCTGCTGTGCTGCTGCAGCCGTGCCTCGTTAACCTTTAATCCCGCCAGGGAACCACAGCATCCCCGGCTCTGTAGCCTTCGCCTTCCATTTCCCTGGCCGTCAGCCTCCTTGCAGCTGGGACAATGGTGCTCTCCTTGTCTGCACTCTATACCCATGTCTTGTCTCAAAAACTTTGTCCATCATATGACAAGCCCTCACCCCTGTAACCTCGACGACTCACCCCACCACTCGCTCTATCACCCCGTGCTTTTACAAGCACTGGCAGCAAAATCCGTGTTGGATGTGCCTCAACGTGCATCGCAAAAAAAAAAGTCTCAGGAAACAACAACAATATGCATCTAAAACTATCCAGTTTCATCAAAAAGCAGCAACCAAACGACAATTATGATGAATAAAACAAATAAATAAATAAATGTCAACATAAACAGCATTTATTAGAATCAAGGACTTTGAGAAAAAGGCCAAAAAACCTAAATGACAAAGCAGCACAATGATATAAAAAAAACATTCAAAGATTGCGGACACTAAAAGTCTATCTAACTGCAATTATGACTGGGACAATTATGAGTAATATAAAAGAATAAAAAGAATATAGAAAATATAACCTGGAAAATAATACAAACATACTGGACTGGAAAAACTGTCTGGAAATTGGTGACAACCCCCCCCCCCCCCCCCCAAAAGCTAACGTGATGAATGTCTCAAGCAGACCTCAAATGAAATGTGAAAAAGGCCATTATATCATCATTAAAACAAAGGCCAAATTAATATGAACACAAACAATGACAGCACCTCAATCAAATTTTTAACAACACGTGCCAACGTGTACCTCTTCTCTGGTCGGTTAGCGACAATCAAAAAAAATTTTGCCAATTTTCAGTCACTTCAACACAATTTTCAAATTATTTAATTACAAAGATAAAAGGATTATTTATTTTTTATGCCAGGGTGAAAAGTAGGATTACGCTTAATGGAATTCAACAAAACATTCAAAGCAACCAAAACACCATGTCCATAACAGACTCTTTTCCACTATAAGAATGCCATTGGCACACTTACCAAGCATACTCCAGATTTTGCGCCACAGTGTGTGTGTGCAAATATACACACACACAGACATATATATAAATATATATATATATATATATATATATATATATATATATATATATATATATATATATATATATATATATATATATCTATATATACACACATATACATAAACACACACATGTATGTATATATATATATATATATATATATATATATATATATATATATATATATATATATATATATATATATATATATATACATATATACATACATGTACAAATACATAAACATATATACATATGTATATGTATATATATATATATATATATATATATATATATATATATATATATATATATATATATATATATATATATATATATATATATATATATATATATATATACACACACACACACACATGTATATATCCCTGTGTCGTAAGAGGCGACCAGGGTTGCGTCAGGAAGGGCATCCGGTGTAAAACATGTGCCAAATCACTATGCGGATCATACGGATGATCCGCTGTGGCGACCCCGAAGGGGAGCATCCGAGAGAAGAAGAAGACGTGTGTGTATGTATATATATATATATATATATATATATATATATATATATATATATATATATATATATATATATATCTTCTTCCTCTTTCGGCTTGCTCCCGTTAGGGGTCGCCGCAGCGGATCAACCATCTCCATTTCGCTCTATCCTCCACATCTTCCATTGACACTCCAACCACCCGCATGTCCGCCCTCACCGCATCCATGAACCTCTTCTTTGGCCTTCCTCTTCTAATCCTGCCTGGCGGCTCCATCTTCAACATCCTTCTCCCGATATACTCCGTTTCCCTCCTGTGCACATGTCCAAACCATCTCAATCTCGCCTCTCTCACTTTGTCTCCAAACCGTCCTACCTGCGCTGTCCCTCTAATATACTCATTTCTTATCCTATCCATCCTCGTCACTCCCAACGAGAATCGCAGCATCTTTAACTCTGCCACCTCCAGCTCCACTTCCTGTCTTATTGTTAGCGCCACCGCCTCCAAACCATACAACATAGCTGGTCTCACTACCGTCATATACTTTCCCCTTCACTCTTGCAGCTACCCTTCTGTCACAAATCACTCCTGAAACTCTTCTCCACCCACTCCATCCTGCCTGCACTCTCTTTTTCACTTCTCTCCCACACTCTCCATTACTTTGGACAGTTGATCCCAAATATTTAAACCAATCCTCCTTCCCCACCTCAACTACTTGCAACCGCACCATACCACCACCCTCCCTCTCATTTACGCACATGTACTCTGTCTTACTCCTACTGACTATCATTCCCTTTCTCTCCAGTGCGTACCTCCACCTCTCAAGGCTCGCTTCAGCCTGCTCCCTACTCTCCCTACAGATCATGATGTCATCCGCGAACATCATAGTCCATGGAAACTCCAGTCTGATCTCGTCCGTCAACCTGTCCATCACCTTTGCAAACAGGAAAGGGCTCAGAGTCGATCCTTGGTGCAATCCCACTTTAACCTTAAACCGGTCCGTCATTCCTACCGCACACCTCACCGCTGTCACACTGTCCTCATACATATCCTGCATGATCCTCACATACTTCTCCACCACTCCCGACTTCCTCATACAATACCACAACTCCTCTCTTGGCACCCTATCATAAGCTTTCTCTAAATCCAGAAACACACAATGTAACTCCATCTGGCCTTCCCTATACTTCTCCATGAACATTCTCAAAGCAAACATTGCATCAGTGGTGCTCTTTCCTGGCATAAACCCATATTGCTGCTCACAGATAGTCACCTCTCCTCTCAACCTAGCTTCCACCACTCTTTCCCACAACTTCATGGTGTGGCTTAACAACTTTATCCCTCTGTAATTTCCACAGCTCTGCACATCACCCTTATTCTTGAAAATCGGAACCAGTACACTTAATTTCCACTCCTCCGGCATCCTCTCACTTTCCAAGACTTTATTAAACAATCTGGTTAACAACCCCACTGCCATCTCTCCTAAGCACTTCCATGCCTCCACTGGTATACCATCTGGGCCAACCGCCTTTCCACTTTTCATCTTCTTCATAGCAGTCCTCACTTCATCCTTACTGATCCACCCCACTTCCAGATTCACTATCTCCACCTCTTCCAACCTTCTCTCTCTCATTTTCTTCATTCACCAGCTCCTCAAAGTACTCCATCCACCTTCTCAAAACACTATCCTCGCTCGTCAGCACATTCCCATTTGCGTCCTTTATCACCCTAACCTGCAGCACATCCTTCCCAGCTCGGTCCCTCTGTCTTGCCAA
>NC_140965.1:43985729-43998229 GCF_056783735.1 Eptatretus burgeri
CGGACTTTCGTCCTCCCGCACAGGTACCGGCAGCGCCACACCCCATGATCCAGTGAATCCATGACTCCCCAGGCCCGACCCAGACGTCTATTGATCTCCGGCTCACAACCTGCGGAGACATGAATATCACTGCCAAGGTAAGTGAATCTATCCACGACCTCAACATCCTCACCACAAACAGACACAGACAGGACAGCAGCATCCAAGATGTCACCGAAAGCCTGGATCTTTGTTTTGACCCAAGAAATCCGTAATCCCAATGGCTCCGACTCCTCATTCAGCACCTCGAGGGCCCCCAAGAGGATGTCTAAAGTCTCCGCAAAGATGACTGCATCATCTGCAAAATCAAGGTCCGAGATCTTGACATTGCCAAACGATGCACCGCAACTTGATCTCTCCGACATCCTCCCAAAAATCCAGTCCATACAAGTGCTGAAAAGTGTGGGGGCAAGTACACATCCCTGACGAACTCCAGTAACAACTGGAAATAAGTCAGAGGCGGTACCACCACACTTCACAGCACTCTCAGTACCAGAGTAGAGTTCAGACATCAGATCGATCAGTTTCGGTGGCACCCCACGAAGACCAAGAATCCTCCAGAGGACATCCCGATTCACTGAATCGAACGCTTTACAGAGATCAACATAGGCTGCAAGCAGCCCCTGCCGAAACTCTCGTCTGCGTTCGGTGAGTACACGAAGTGCAAGGATACGGTCAATCGTTGACCTCTTTGGTGTAAAGCCTGACTGCTCTGGACGCTGGTGCTCAAGCAGATGGTGGCGAACCCTATCAAGAATTATCCGAGCAAAGACCTTGCCCGGCACTGAGAGCAGCGTCACCCCTCGGTAGTTGTTGCAGTCTTGGCGATCACCCTTCCCTTTCCAGAGAGGGACAACAAGGCCCCTCTTCCAGTCAGTTGGGATGATGCCTGTGTTCCAGGCAGAGCACAAAACTGCATGCAACGACGCGAGTGCAGCATTTCCACCAGCCTTGAGAAGTTCGGCATGGATGCCACAGATCCCTGGAGCTTTGCCCCGTTTCAACTGGTTCACCGCAGCCCGTGTTTCCACAAGCAATGGTGGACCACAGTTGATTCGAGGGTCAGCAACAGGGATTGTAACACCCTTGACGTCCAACTCGACAGCTGGGGGATCAGCCTGGTACAACCGCTCGAAGTAACCGGCCCAGCGGGCCTTCACTTCAGACTCCTCTGTCAAGAGCCTACCACTCTCTGCTCGAACTGCAGTGCTCCGAGGGATGGGCTTGGATGGACGTAATGCGCGAATTCCCCTGTAAGCGGGACGAGAATCACCTGTCCACAGGTGATGCTCTACCCCCTCACAGATTCCTCGCACATAGGCCTCCTTGTCCACCCTCAGTGCACGTACAGTTTTACGCCTCAGCTCCCTGAACAGCTCAGCTCTGCCATTCAGCCTGGCCCTGCGACTCTGGTCAATGGTATCCAGTGTCCCTTGAGAGACAAAATTCTTCTTTGCCCTGCGGTGAACTCCAAGGCATCCACCGGCAACATCAAGGACGGTGGTCTTGAAGGTGTTCCACAACTCTTCAGGACCCCCCAAAGCACCCAGACCCCCCAAGTGTCCACTCAGCCTGTTCGCAAACTCCTCAGCTACTCTCTCATCCCTGAGCTTGGCAACATCCAGCCTAGGCTGGGATGGTACCATTCTCCAGGATTTAAGGTGCAGCTTTAGAGTTGCTACAACAAGCCTGTGGTCAGTATTGAGGAACTGAGCACTCCGGTAGACCCTGCAGTTCTGGATCATCCTCCAGCGACCGTCAATGAGGACATGGTCAATCTCCTTTGCCACACCGCCAGCGTTGGAATACCAAGTCCAGCGATGAGCTTGCGGGCGCTGAAACCATGAACCAGCCACCCTAAGTCCATGACTTCTTGCAAAGTCAAGGAACTTAGTGCTATTCTGGTTCATAGTTCCTGACCCATGGGGACCAACACACACCTCATAACCATCCCTATCAGTTCCAGTCGATGCATTGAAATCCCCCACGACTAGAAGTGTATCTCGTCTGGGGCACTGATCAACCACAGACTCGAGTGTGGCGTAGAATGTGTCCTTCACGGTAACATCACTCAACTCAGTCGGAGCATAAATAGAGAGCCATGAAAGCAAAATATTTGGAAATCTATTTCAGTGAGAGCCATATAATATATTTTAAGACTGAATTCAACTAAATGTGAGTATAATAAGCCTCTGAATTTATTCTTTTAAATAATGTTGTTATAATACTCACCATTAATGGGACTTCTGGTGCTGCATGGATTTGCTGATGGCTTTGTAGTCTGGTTGGTACTTGGTGTGGTTAAACTTCATGCAAGCGTTGAGGCTTTCATCCGTTAGACGTGATCGTCGGTTGGACTTCATGTTTTTAAGATGTGAGAATGACTGCTCACATGCATACGTAGATCCAAACAAGGTCAATACAGCAATACTCACACGCTGCAGTGTGTGGTATGTGACAGGAAGCACGTTCCAAGTTTTGATAATCAGCTGGTCTTCGGGTTGAAGTTTTTTTCATTTCTGTCCACATGTGCTTGCTCGCCAACTCCGCTTTCTGTCGTGCGATTCTTTCCAAATCTTCATTCAGTGACTTGAACTTATTCACCCACATGTCTGAGGCCTTCAGGTCAGCCACTTCTGCTTCAAAATCTCTGACGGAGACACCAGGAATGTAACTCAGGTCGGCTGTGTTCAGTGAACACTCGTTTGGATGGGTGATGAACTTAAAAAGACGAGTGTGCTCACGAAATTCTCCAAAGCGTGCTTTGAATGACTGTAGGAGACTGGATGTGAAGCCAGCTAACTGGTGGAGATCAAAGTTTTGAGTGGGCTCACTTGCTGTGCATGCATCTTTAAATTGTCTCAGTTTTTCAAAATGTAGTAAACGACCTGTTTCAAGATCCATGATAAAGAGCTCCAGCTTGTTTTCAAAAGCAAACACGGCTTGTTGAAGGGATAACACTGTATTCCCAATGCCTTGCATTTTCACGTTGAGCTCGTTCAGATGTTCAGTCATATCCACGAGATAGTAAAACTTGAGGAGCCACTCAGTTTCGGCTAGCTCAGGATGCTCAATCCCTTTCATTTCAAGGAAAGTCCGGATTTCGTTCAGGCAAGCCGCAAAACGGCAAAGCACCTTCCCTCTTGACAACCAACGCACATTGCTGTGCAAAAGCAGACCGTGATAGTTATTTCCAACTTCATCCAGCAGTGTTTTAAACTGGCGACCATTGAAGGCTCGGGCAACAATAAAGTTGATCACACGAATGACCAGCGACATCACTTCGCCAAGCTGCCAATCACACATCTGAGCACAAAGTGCCTCCTGGTGTAGAATGCAATGGAAACTTAGGATGGGTCTATTTTCATGTTCACGGAGAAGCGCCACAAATCCTTTGTTTTTCCCCACCATACACGGAGCACCATCAGTACACACTGAGATAAGTTTATCCAGAGGTAGATTTTTTTCTTGAGCGAACTCCATGAAAGACTTGAATAAATACTCACCTCTTGTGGACCCTTTTATTGGCAGAACAGCAAGACTTTCTTCGCGCAGTGTATCACCAGCAGCATATCTTGCAATCACACTGAACTGCGACAAATGGCTTACGTCTGTTGACTCATCCAAAGCCAGGGAAAAGAACGGCGCTGTATTTATGTCCTTCACTTGCGTTTCCTCCACTTGGTTTGCCATCATGATGGTACGATCATGAACAGTTCTTGCCGACAGAGGCATGTCTTGTATCCGTATGATTATATTGTCTTTGTTCGGAAGATCATCAAAAAGTTCATTGGCGACATCCAGCATGAACGTTTTTGCATACTCGCCATCTGTGAATGGTTTTCCATTCCTCACTATTGCTAAAGATCCAGCAAAGCTAGCGGAATTATAGTCACCTTGCCGGGTCCATACGCGGAGATGCTGCTGGCTGGCTTGCACCCTGCTCAGTAGCTCTTGGCACGCTTTCTTTCTGCTGTCTCCCACAGGGTATTTTGATGCAAAGGTAGCATGGCGCGTGTCGAAGTGCCGCTTTTATATTCGACCGTTTCATCGATGCAATTTTGTCATTGCAAATTAGACACACCACAGAACCTGCTCTCTCCACAAAGGCGAATTCTTCGGCCCATTCGTCCTGAAATGTACGATACTCCTCATCTTTTTTTCTTTTCGCCATCTTCTTCGTCGAAGGGTTAGCTTTGAGCAAATGAGAGAGAGGGAGATGTTGACCCAACTGAGGCTTGGCAAATAGTGAGTCTGGCTGGCCTGCGCACGGGCTTATATACTCGAGAGGTGCGGCGCGGCCGGCCGACTCTGGGATGCTGTCGCCTCAGCGGTGGCGCGTGATTGGTCGAGATGAATTCCGCTACGCGTCTCGGCGGCGGCACGTCATTGGAGGAACCGAAATCACTAGTCGCCTCGGCCGCATGACTGGACGAAACAAAAACCGCTTCAGCCAATTCGGAGGCGTTTTTTCTTCTCTCCTTCTGCCAAGTTCAGCCCTGCACGTGAATGAAGCACGACACCATTCAAACTATAGGTAAAGCTTCCGCGAGAAATATTGGGCTTTCAAAGTTTCAAACTCCAATTTTATCTGCAAGCCAGATGCAATCATCAAAAGAGCCACACCTGGCTCGTGAGCCACACGTTCCCGACCCCTGTTCTAAGGCTTCTGGCAAGGAACTGAAGCGCTGGAGGAAGGTCCTAGGACGCTCCAGGAGAAGGTTCAGGTGCTCGATATATGCTTCGGGAAGGAAAAAGGTTTGGCACCGTTGGACGAGCACTGCTCCTACCCATCACCTCAAAACCGACCAGACCAGATGAGTCGATCTCCGGCACCTCAAACCCAATCACTTCCAAACTGACCAGACCAGACGAGTCGATCTCCGGCACCTCAAACCCAATCACTGCCAAACCGACCAGACCAGACGAGTCGATCTCCGGCACCTCAAACCCAATCAATGTCAAACCGAGCAGACCAGACGAGTCGATCTCCAGCACCTCAAACCCAATCAATGTCAAACCGACCAGACCAGACGAGTCGATCTCCAGCATCTCAAACCCAATCACTGCTAAACCGACCAGACCAGACGAGTCGATCTCCGGCACCTCAAACCCAATCACTGCCAAACCGACCAGACCAGACTAGTCAATCTCCAGCACCTCAATCCCAATCACTGCCAAACCGACCAGACCAGACGAGTCGATCTCAGGCACCTCAAACCCGATCACTCCCAAACCGACCAGACCAGACGAGTCGATTTTTTGGGGAGGCGTCCATTCATCGCAGATTTTCACTTAGCGCGGGGAGGTTTGGAACGTAACCCCCGCAAGAAACGGGGGATTACTGTATCAACATATACATAAGTATATACATATACATATATATATATATATACATATATATATATATATATATATATATATATATATATATATATATATACATACATACATACAAACACACAACGGGTGGATATTATTAACTCTGTGAATGAGAAAGTGAACAAGTTAGATGCTTCAATAAGAACACAGACGGGGAGAGTATGGTGGAGGGTAGTGTGAGGGGAGGGGGAGGGAGAAAGGTGAGTCCTTCGAAGCTTTACGGTCATTTGTGTTGTCGGTTGCTTGCAACTCTAACGTTTCCTGGTTTGTGTGCTTGAACGTTGCTGATGATCCACCAACTCGCAGTGAAACCAGCATAGCAGTTTAATTTGGCTGCATTTGTGCCATGTGTCAATGCGTTCATCAAATGGAACCACTCGGATTGAGTGGGAAATAGTGACGAGTGTGCTTGTATGCAGAACCTTTAGACAAATTGGGAAATTTCACGTTTTGCAGTAACCCGAAAATAAATTAGAGTGAGGCAACAAAACTGGCAATTAAAACAAAAACAAGCGCTGCATTAAGACTGCAAGCCAATCTGATAGGAGACAGACCATTTGGCCCGCTGCATACGCACCATGTCCCTCATTTCAGCACTCTACCAAAACTGGTCAAACGAAAGAGTAACTCAAGTAAAATCTCAAATGCATGTGAATTTACGAACGACAGAAAAGTAAGAAAACAAACGAGTACAGATCAGTATAAGTCGACATAACTACCTCAGATATTTTATCATTTCATTGCCATGTCACACAATTTTCGGAATCATAAAAATGAAAAAAAAAATTAAATGAATAAAATAAAATAAACAAGTAAATAAAAAGCTTTCTTGACGACGAAAAAAAAAATCATCATTGCAGGCATCAGTACACATTTACAAAATCTAATACACCCAGCAGACAGAAAAATGAAAAAAAAAAGAATTGCAAATGAATGTGCTATAAGAGATAATATGATTTTAATAAGTTGGGCTCGATCCAAAAGGGTTATCTGTGGCACACAGGACGAGCTTGGACCTGCTGGAGGGAAAGGAAAAAAAAAGAGGGGTAATAAACGAAAGTAAAAATAAATAAAAAAAACTAAAAAAACAGATGACTGGTTCTGCTGAACCAATTGAGGTGAGGAAGGAAATATGGAAGGCGTCATGTCTTTGGGAAAGCAGAGGTGTTACTTTGTACAAGGACGATTTGTCTTAAACTCCCTCCATAATAACGCTCTTTGACAAACGGCTGATCATGAACGATATCTGTGGCGGGCAGGGTTAGAAAGCCATTTCAAGCCTCAGCAAAATTCAAATTTCCAATCAGACTTTATGCGGCTCTGACAGCGGTCAGAAATGCTCGCCGAAACATTGGGTTGCAGAGCAGATTGACGTGCCGGGACGCCGAGAAGAAACAAAACGTGTAACAACCACGATTAAGCTGATAACCATGGCAGAAAATTTATCATTTTCATTCCCAAAGCTGCCAATTTTGCACACGACCGTCTGGTTCTTATTTTTCTTTCCTCTTTGTGCTGGAAGATTGGAGGGGGAGGGGGTTTGGAGGAGAGAGGGAAGGGGATAAGGTGGAGGGGTGGACTTTTGCCTGGACCATTAAAGGCTGATGTGGAGGGAAATTCAGGCCACACTGGCCAGTTATTAATGGCTCCCGGGAAACGTTAGCATCGCAATCTATCGACGTAGCGCTTGAAGGAGCATGCAGATGAAATTGACCTTCGGAGCAGTCCCCTGCCTCCAGTTAGAGGGAGTTTGACGCACATTAGGATGTCGTTAGAGGAATAGGAGTAAAATTGCATTGTGGTTAATGACTAAACAAATTCCATTTCAGCCCAGCAATCCGTTAGCACTAAAATCCCTAGCCAGACACTGAACATGAAGCGGACGAAAAGATATAGTAAGCAGCGACTCCAACATTTATTCTTGAGAGAAACCTATGGATGGCGAAGATAGTGTGGTGTGCAACTGGGGTTACGTCCGTGTCTTTTCGCAAGTTACAATGCGTCATGGTTGGCATACCTAAAGTATAAAATAAGAACAAAGTAATTCAATGTTTCTCATTCACCGATTTGCATCATGCGTTGATGTGTTCCTCAAAAGGAACCACTCGGGTTAAGTGAGAAACAGTGACGACTGTGCTGGTTTACAGAACTTTTTGATGAATTGGGAAATTTCACATTTATTTAATTCCTCTATTTAATTAATTGATTGGCTAAGTGCAACTTTTATCCTTGAGGAGAAAGAATTGGTCAATTGATTTCGACATAATTGAAACGGGCAAAGATTTTCTTTGGGATACTGAAAATTTCACTTTCAATGTGCAACTTTGTTACCTTAAGCTACTGTTCAAAAATGATAAATTAGATAAAAAAAGCATGATGCCTTGAACTTTTAAAATCACTAATAACGCACAAATGCAAACCTCAACAGCTCGGTTGTTTTGCATGGAATATGAAGTAACAGGGGCTGTTTTCATCAATAATAATTTCACAGTGTAATATGGATAACTCCAATCAAATACTAAAAATGACCAGGGTGCACTTGCAGAAAAATGGAAAGGTGAATATATAAAAACAGGAGGGCTACGATACAAAAGCACAAAAGCTCAGACTATCCTGCAGAGGTCAGCATTGAGACAAACTCAGGAGACAAATACATTGGTGATCGGATGGTGCTCAAACAGGCAAGAGTCAAAAGTGCAAGTTCAATAAAAATATATTTTTTTTTGTTTTTTTTTCAAGACTTCCCTCACAAGGAACTTCGATCCAGGAGGATATCATGAGGTCCATCAAAGCCTGCATTTGGATTGCCAACTTGTGGTTGTTTGTCCGTGCTCTGTCCTTGTAAATGCTGAGCGTCAAGCAAGGAAGCAGCAAGTACCATTTTTAAAGTCTTTGGTATGATTCGGCCGAGGTTTGAACCACCGACCTCCCAGAATCAGACCGACGTTCCAGCCATGACAACACCAAGTCTTGTTAAAAAGTTTGTCAACAGGTCCTCAACATGGTTGTATTATATGCCACGACATTAAAAAGGCAATCAATACCTGTATTTGCTTGGCCTGGTTTCTACAGTGAGACTGATGTTGACAGTTTTGGCCAATCCCCCTCTTAATAAGAGAGAAAAAAAACATCAATCCAACGTCGGTAATGCATTGCTGAACCGCCAGGTGAGCGGGCAGAGCTAACGTCTTCCATTCACCTACAGATGTCCTCGAAGCAATCTCGCTTCGCTCGTGCTGTCGCCAAGTTGAAATAAAATCTGATGAATTATAACCTGGAAGAAAATAATCTCTTCTCTTCAGGGAAATTTAAACTCAAACTGACATAATCCACCCAAGGAAACTTGGCACCGTTTCAGTGAAAGCGTTCACGACATTTGCAATCCTCTTGCCCACTTGCGATTTGTTCATGGCCTTCACATAAAGTTGCAAAGGAACAAGATTTATCTCTTTAACACCCAATTTAAAGAAACCTCTCACTCCTGCTCTTTGGTTTCCCACACAAACAAAAACAAGGTGCTAATACTTTTTCAAGAACTAATGAAGCAGGAAAAAACATGAAGTAAAACTAGATGACTAGATATAATTGCCATTAAGCATGCAACATTTATAAGGCTTTTAGTGCTTTTCCACCAAACAAGCATTAAAATACTGCCATGAAACATTCCCACTTATTTCACGAGGCAGCAGTGGGAGAGGCATTGGCATTCATTTGCGCCAGTGGCACAAACTGCCGCACTCATACATTGGTTAAACCAGCGGTACTATACAGCGTTCAATGCTCCGTGAATGTATTTATTGCTACGTGATGTGTTCCCCCATTTCCTGCCGACAAACTACCATCTGTGCCATCCTAGTTCTTTCCCTGCCATGTTCCCTGCAATACGCTTGCAAAGCCTCAGAATAATACTACCCCCAACCTCAAATGTATTCCGCACGACTGCTCTGCAAAAGCTTCAAGGAAGCCATGCCTACAAGTGATGCTTCATTTAAAACCAAGCACACTTGCAGGCAATGTTTATTGAAAAACTACAAAATGTACGACAAAAACCATACCACCCAAGTCGAAGTAGTGAGATGAAAGAAAATTTTCAACTGTTAGCAGTCAGGGCTCATTCAGTTGTGTTACGATGATGCCTTTCCTCCATCTCTTGAATCTTCACCAACACTACCCTCTGGCCTTAAAATGCCTTTGTAACCCACCCTCCCATCCTCCTCCTCCGTACCCCCCCCCCCACAAGTTTCTGTAATGCGCACACACTCGGTCAGTAAACCCTTTGGGTGAAACTCCCAAAAATCCAGACTCACTGCTCACCTCCACTCATAGGTTTTTTTTTTTTTTTCCCCACCAGGTGAATCGATTTCCGCGGTCTCTTAAATCGCCTAACAAGTTACCAGCCTCGTAAGTCCCAGAAAAAAAAAATCACTCACTCATAGGATTGTTCAAGACCTCAATGGAAATTACATGATTCTTCAATCCATTGGTTTTGTTCTCTTATCCAAGAATGCCTGAGTTTTGTGCAAGTATGCCGTTAATGTGTGGCAAACAGAAAGTACAATGCAGCTCAGCAGTATCGTAACAAAATGAAGCAACAGCAAAAATAACGCCAAATAAAAACACAAAAATTAAATGGAAAGACTGATCCACTGTAAAGGATCATAACGTGCTGACTTTCAGGGCGTTACCCTTTCATCTTATGAAATTTAAATTAAGGAAGGATTTGCAGTTTGAGAGGAGAATAATGATCCACAGTACGTTTGTTCCCCAACCGCAAAAAATCGAGAGACTCAACATTTCAGTCAACAACACGAACACGGTACATTGGCTGACTTTCATCAGGAGTGAAATCTCCATTATCTCCCTCTCATACCGTGGGGGGTGGGGGGGGGATGCGAAAGTGGAGCAACCCATCACAAAGCTGTGTTGCATGGTCTCATGATATAACTGCCAGGCCATCCGAGCTGAGCGTTAAGCTCCCAATGGGAAGTATGTGGGCTGAGTCCCTGTGACTCTCTTCGGAGGTGGAATGTGCATTTTTCTGCCATTAGGCCATCAGCCATGGCTCAGAAAGTGCCTGAAAATCAAGTTTCGTTCCACTCATGGGGGGGGGGGGGTGGGGTAGACAAAACCTTGATAATATGATAGTATATATACAAATACATACGTATCCAAAAGTTCTCCACTCAAATAGCTGCAGTTATTGTGTATTTTCATCTTGAAAATCGATGCATTCCCCGCGCTCTCTCATTTGAATTTTCTCCACTCGGATCACGTGTGGGCCACGTGACACCTCAACAGCCAATAGGTCGGCTGACATCGTATGCAAATTACGTCAGACTGTCACGTAACCAGCTAAGTTGTCCAAGATGGCAGCTTCCTGCAGGGAGGAAATCACCGGCAGCTGATCGGCGATTTATCGGTAATTTTTTATGAATATGGCCAGTGAGGACACTCCCCAGTGTATTATTCAACAGGACAATGTAGCGAACGAAGAAGTCAAACGTTTTACGTCTGTAAGATGGGATAAATGGAGAGAAAGTGTCACCAAATGGCTCGTCATAGACGGTCACGAACGACGTTTAGCCGAGAGTGCCAGCGCGGGAGGACTAACTTCGATCATGGGCTGATTGTACCCGGAGTGCCGGTGTAAATATTTCAAGCTACCACCCCCCCCCCCCCCTTTCACGTTAACTCCCGGTAATCTGAAATCGATTTCATCCTACCCCCTACGATTTCAGATTACCCCCTCAAAACATTTATTTATGAATGTTTACTGACAAAAAATAGTAATTTAATTGATATTGAAAACTAATTAGGGAAAAACCATTGACCACATGACAGCCTTTAAAGAGTTTGCAATGAATTTTGATTTTATTATGAATGATTTTATTTTAATATTGTTATTAATTGAAATCAGTATTTCTCATACGGTGATAGTTTTTGCCACATTTTTATGAAATCCTTCTTCGATATAGTTGATACAAATAGACAAACTGGTATATCTTTTTAACCAACTCAGACTATATTTACAATTATGGAAACGATGCAATAAAATCAACGAATAAGAAAGGCAATGAAAACAGCTTATTTTTAATTCACAATTTCGTTGTGGTGGTGGTGGTCGTATGGCAGCTTAGCTGCCGGGGTAACTCTCATTTCTTGAAGAGCGACTGTGTCGCTGATGCAGTGCCCCTCTACCAGTACACACACTGGAACTGGTACTCATTTTGCCGACCTCGGAAGGATGACAGGCTGAGTGCGTAGCCTGGTGTTGGCTCAGTGGTTAGGGTGGCGACTTGGGATCAATTCAAAGAAACATATATATATATATATATATATATATATATATATATATATATATATATATATATATATATATATCAACATACATATACATATATATATATATATATATATCAACATATATATATATATATATATCAACATATATATATATATATATATATATATATATATATATATATATATATCAACATATATATATATATATATATCAACATATATATATATATATATCAACATATATATATATATATATATATATATATATATATATATATATATATATATATATATATATATATCAACATATATATATATATATATATATATATATATATATATATATATATATATATATATATATCAACATATATATATATATATATATATATATATATATATATATATATATATATATATATATATATCAACATATATATATATATATATATATATATATATATATATATATATATATATATATATATATATATATATATATCAACATATATATATATATATATATATATATATATATATATATATATATATATATATATATATATATATATATATATATATATATATATATATATATATATATATATATATATATCAACATATATATATATATATATGTTGATATATATATATATATATGTATGTATATATATGTATATACATATACATATATATACATATATATATATATATATATATCAACATATATATATATATATATATATATCAATATATATATACATATACATATATAT
>NC_140965.1:44003229-44008229 GCF_056783735.1 Eptatretus burgeri
TGGTGAGGCCGAAAGGTCCACCCGTGACTGGTTCCCAGCGTTAGTCCGAGAGGGTCACGACTGGATTGTCCGTCCGGTGGGCGACGTGCCGCGATTCGAGTTACATGGCCGTTCGCACGCCGGCGGGCGCGAATCCGCAACACTGGTGTCAGGTCGTGCGATATAAACTCATCGCCCTCCTCGCGGCACTGGTAACGGAGAACGGGAAAACGGGCTCTCCTGTCTCCAGCTAAATTCACGGGAATCGGTCCAGGGGTGAGAGGAGCGACCCCTGATTCCCTCCAAATTACGAGCGAGCTAAATTAACCCTTTGCGAGAAATAAGATGGCGTCTCAAGGCGAGCGGAAGCCGGGGGTATTATAAATGGATGTAGAATGTGTAGAATCCATGGCTCAGGATGAAACCCCCGTGCAGGAAATGTTGATTGTGCAGGAACATGAACTCCCCCAACTGAGCCCAGAGCCCGAAAAAGGTGCGGCAGCGGCCGCGGTGTATGACACCTCCCCTCCCCCCCTCCGCCAAAACCCCCCGATCTTTGCCGAAACTCCTCACCCAAGCTCTCGTGTGGGAGCGACTCCACGTGTGGGAGCGAACGAGCTGGAAGGGGGTGCAACGGCTGTCGGGCCCGCGGTGGAGGCGGGTGACAAAATAATTCGGGGGGCGTGTTGGGCGAGGGTCGTGACAGAAAAAGTGACGGTAACCGAGAGGGACAAACTAATTGGGGTGACGGAGACGTGCACGAGGGAGATAACAAGGGAAGAGACGGAAATGATAGTTGAGACAAGGGAGGTAAAGGGTGAAGAGGTGACTGAGTTGGCAGAGACACGGGAGATGGGAACGATAGAGGGAAGACTGGACGATGAAGACGGGGTAAGTGACGCACACACACACACGGAGGTAGTGGAGGACAATGGGGGTGAGCTGGTGGACTGGGTGGAGGCCCGGTGCGAGCAGTTGGATGGCCTCCTCCAGGAACGAGGGGAGGGAGTATGCCCCCTTGAGGCGAGTCACGACCAGGTGAGTTCGGTCTTCCTTTGCGAGGTCGAGGGGAGGAGTGCTGCGAACGGGTGCGCGGAGAGCTTGGGGGGTATAGAGGCCCCGGAGACCTTTGTGGGGACACGAATCCCCAGTGTGGTTGTCCCTGTGTGTGTGGTGCAAGGTGTGAGTGCGTCCCCGTGTGTGGAAGCGACCCCGTGTGTGAGTGGTGTGGTGGCGATTGTGCCGGAGTACGTGCTTCCCAGCACGCCGTGTGTAATAGGGGCACCGCAAGTGGAAGAGGCCGTGTGTGTGGATGAAACGGCCAGTATGGATGAAACACCGCGGTTGAGTGCCCCCGCGTGTGTGAGGCACGGTGTATGAGTGAGGCACGGTGTGTGGATGAGGAACCGCAGGTGAGTGCCCCCGCGTGTGTGAGTGGTGTGGTTTGTGTGAGGGAAATGGCACGAGTGAGTGGAAGGCCGCGAGTGAGGGGAGCCACGTGTGCAAGGGCAATGGCATGCGTGAGTGAACGGCCGAGTGCAAGGGAGACCGTGTGTGTGAGAGAGCGGTATGTAAGGGAGATGTCGGTGGGCATGTGTGAACATGCAGCCGCGTCTCCCGGGGTGAATGTAATGGAATGGAGTGTGAGCGTCGTAACACGCAGGTGTGCGTGTGTCGAATGGCGACGACGGCGACATGTGAGGAAAGGAAGCCGAGAAGCGGCTGTAGTTGTTTCGGGGACCGTGCCGGGTTCACCCAGCATTGAGCACGAGGTCCGTGCTGTGCAACGCACGAGGCCCCCACGTGCTCGCTTGCGAGAGTGAAGTCCCGGTCCGGAAACGGCAACGGTGGATTTGCCGATCCCGCGGACGGACAAAGTTTAGGCAGGTAAACGGATTTGGACCGGACGGGTTCTCCACGCGATCGTGTGTGTTAAGCTCCAACGGGCAAAGCACATGTGTTCGCGTGGGGAACCCCTCGAGACGTGGGGCTTGTGTGTTTTTTTTATGCGCACGGTGACGTCATGGCTGCACGTGGGGTTGGAATCCGGCAGGAGGGGTATCCCTGCCGGATAGTACCGTCCAAGGAGGGACGAGGAACACGTGCAGCTGCATGACGTCACGGGCAGGTGCAAAGTGCGCGAGCTGTGAGTTGCCGCGCTGGTGCTGCGCATGTAGAGAGAAAAAAAAAAAAAAGCAAGCCTCACTTTCGGGTGCACAAGATTCCTGGGCAAGGGGTGGAAGACCCCCTTGACCGGGGCACAGGAGGAAACTAGTTAGGGCGAAGGGTTAGCTTAGCTAGACCGACTTCATGGGGCAGGGGTAAGTCCTCATGGAGTCCGTGGAATGGATGAGTTAGAGGGATTGTAGCCAGATTTAGGATGGGAAAATGGGAATAGATTTGGAGACAGTGACAGCCTTTGGATGTGTAGAGGGGACGTAGTTTAGCTACGTAGTGTTAAAAGGAACGTGCTGTAGTTTAAGGGACGACGTGGGAGCACGAGTTAGTCAGGGGAGGTAGTTAGAAGGATGGCAGAGTTCAGTGGTGTGTGTGTTGAAGAGTTGGTGAGTGAAGTGGAAACATGTGCTTGGTGAGTGAGTGAGGCCAGCGGGTCTGTGTGTATGGAGCGAATGGGGACTGCATGGTGCGATGAGTGATTGGGGGGAGGAGTGACTCCCGCCCAAGGGACCCCGGGGTCAGTGTAAACTGAGTTAGTGGGTTCGTCAAATTAACAAATATGGAAGTCGTTTTGTTGTTGGTGGGGAAGTAGGCTCGAAACCCGTTTGGAGGGGTGCAGGAGCCCTGTTGACGGGCTTGGGAGCGTGGCTGCGAAAGGTGAGTATCGCTGAGTGGGTACCCCGGGCACCAGGCTAGTCGGCCGTGGTAGGGCAAGGGCCCATGGGGGGCCGGGATAGCGTAGTGGGCACGGGTGCGCCTGCTTGGTGCGGGGGCCCGGGGCGCCATTAGCCGCGTGGGCAGTGTTGTGGGCACGGGTGACCCTCGGAAAGGGGCCTGGGAAGCCAGCCTGCCACGTGTGCGTTTTAGGGGAGGTGCCATGGGGGGCACTCCCCGGTGTTAGGGAGCTGGTAGGTTCGGAGGCAGTGTAGTGCCCGGGGGTGCCATAGCGGGAGATTCGGCAGAGGGTCGTGCCTGCCAAAGGGAGCCACGTGTCCCAGCCATGAGACCGTGTGAGGGCACGGAGAGAAAATTGGGGGGCGAGGCCCGAAATTGTGAGGACACCAACACAGGCGACGGGAATCTGGGTTGTTAGAACCAATAGTTTAAGCGAGAGGCGCTTGTTGAAAGCTCCGGGGTAGTTTAACAGTTAAATGGATAGGGTAGATAGGAAGTGTACCCCTCCGCACCATCCATCCCCTCGCTCTCGTTGTGGGCCGCTGGACCCACTTTGGTTAGATCGCTGAACTCTGGGGAGGCCATCCTGAGGCTTCGTTGGGCCTCGACACAGGACGTTAGCTCTCCCTTATTCTCCTCCGGGAAGGGAACGTAGGGGTTGGGAGTAGGCTAGGTGACAGGATAGGTTAGCCGAACAAGGACAGTACAGGGGGTTAGGGGACGATTTATAGTGGGGAAATAAAAAAAAAAAAAAAAAAAAAAAAGTTGGGGCTAAATTGGGGTTTGACAAATTAAGGGAGTGGGTATAGACAGTGACAGGCAAAGGCGATAGGTTGGGAGGGAGACCGTAGGGTAGGTCCGAGCCCGCCTTCCGAGTGGCCAGCACCACCGCACTCCCTCCACCAACCTCCACTGAACGGCAAAGGCTGGCCAGCTTCATCTGCCGGCTGGCTGTTTTTCTTCAAGGCCTGTGCCGGCCCACTTCATCGGCAGCTGTTGTGTTGCTGCAAGGCCTGTGCCGGCCGGATCATCTGCAGCTGTGGTACTTCAAGGCCTGTGCCGGCCAGTTCATCTGCCGGCTGTGTTTGCCTGCAACGGCCTGGTTCTGCAGGCTGTGTTTGCCTGCTGCCTTTGCCATGCCATGCCATGCCATGCCCACTGCCCCTGTTCACCAGCCCCATTCAATTTTGCTCTGCACCCCCCTGTTCATTGCCATGTGCGCCAGGATCAAAGTAACAGTTTGCAAGCTGCAAGAACTGCCCTGTTGGCAGCTACAACACGGGCCTGCAGTGGCGGCCCGTGCACCGTGTTTGTGTTCATCCATCCATTCGTTGTGTTCATTGCGTGTGCCACTTGAGCTGGCACGGAGACTGCGTTTGTGCAGCCCATGCACCGTTGTGGTTCACTGCGTTCAGTTCAAACCATTCATCCATCCATTCGTTGTGTTCATCGCGTGTGTCACTTGAGCTGGCACGGAGACTACGTTTGTGCAGCCCATGCACCATTGTGGTTCACTGCGTTCAGTTCAAAAGGGAAGGCCTTGGACTGCGTGTGAGCAGCCGGCCACGTTCCCTGTCACCTGCATTGTTTGAGTCAGAGACTGCATGCGAGCAGCCTGGCTCCTTGCTAACTGCTTTCTTTTTGCAGAGTTCATTGATCCTGGGCCATGGTTTAGTGTAAAATTTGTAAGTTAAGGTTAAGATGTACTGTAAATATGAGTGCACCCCCGGCATGTCTGTCCTAGCGCCAGCAATTTTATTTAAGTCGTCCGTGTGAGTGAGTTTGTTTCGGTTGTTACTCAGCCCTCAGGTTATTTATTTTGGGGACACGAATACCATGAATGTCGCACTCAGGGATCCGTAGGTAAAATGTACTAGGGGAAAACTACACATGATGGCACACGAAAATTTGACGACTCGGGACGAGTCTGTAAAAAGGGGAGGGGGTCGTGTTGTGGTTGACGAAATTCACAAACCACCATTCAGGTCCCTTAGGTGAGATATCTCTGTAAGTATATGTGTAGTTAGGCCCAAACCCGTTGTTTCGAGGGAATAAATGTCATTCATTCGGGCTGCGACATTTCTAGATAGCCGTTTTTCTTTTACTATCTTTATTTTGGACCAGCCGCCATTACCACCACCACCAACCACGTCTCAACAGCCATCACA
>NC_140965.1:44015729-44023873 GCF_056783735.1 Eptatretus burgeri
GCCTGCCTGCCTCACCCACTTTGTCCACCTGCCTGCCTCGCCCATTTCTCCGCCTCTTTACTCCACCCTCTCTTCACTGCACCTCGTCTGCTTTGTCTGCATCTGCACTCGGGGTTGGTGTGCAACAGACGTTCTTCTGGACCAGTGCAGAGCACACGTTTCCACGAGCCACGGCAAAGTGAATAAGCAGGAGATAACGTGCTGACTCTTAATGTGGGATCGCTCAATCCCACGGAGCAGACTGGGTTGCGCGGTCGGCCAACCGCGCTCGGTATTGCGAGGCTGTTGGTCCTCATCTTCTCTCCTTTCTTCTGGCTACCTAATCTTCCGTGTGTGTGTGTATGTGTATGTGATGGCACCTGTCGTAGCATACGTTGAGATTGTAGAAGTTCTAACGGGATAAGTCTGCTCTGTTTCTGCTTTTGTAAATTGCTTGCCTTTTGTCGCACCCCACAAATTCCTTGCTATCCTCTCCTGTGCAAACCAATAAACCTCGTTCACCACCACATACCTTTCCTTGCCTGATTGTAAATCAATGCTTTCCATCCAATGTATATACACAAATATGCGCACGCGCGCACACATACACACGCACACGCACACGCACACGCACACACACACACACACACACACACACACACACACACACACACACACACACACACACACACACACACACACACACACACACACACACACACACACACACACACACACACGGAAGATTTAATTGTGATACTGTTTTTTGAGAAAAAATTTCATTTGACATCATTATTGAATCTGAGCTCCTCAGAATTGGGGCCCATTGTTCCAGTAAAACGTTTTTGTTGGTTCACGAGTCAGTAAGTGACCACTATATTCGTTATGGGTGTGTGTCTGTCTGTCTGTCTGTCCCGAGCATAGCTCCGTGGGTTTTGATCCGATCTTGAAAAAATTTGGGTGGGAGGTTTATATCATTATCTAATTGTGTTTTCCTGAGAATGGGCGTGGTGTGCCCATTATGGGCGAAGCCACGCCCAAAAAACATGTGTTTTTGGGGGTAGCCGGTTTCAAGTTACATCTTCTCCGAGGGGGTTTGTCGAATCTGGCAGGGGTTTCGGTATTTGGTTAGCCCAATGGCACCTGCATAGCCCCACGGAGCTCGATTTTTCATTTTCGTCCCAAGGACAAGGTCACAAGGTCACAAACTTAGAAAATGTCAAAAAAATCAATAAATTGGGCATCGAGCTCCTCGGGTTTTTAACTGTTTCGAATGAAAGTTGGTATGCAAGTAGTGCTCTTCGAGTACTACAACTTTCATCATTTACGTTTTCCCGATTCCCGCCAGTTTGCCCGTGGCGTCCCCTCGAAGGTCAAAAAATAAAAAAGGCGAACCGTGTACATTGCTCGTGAACCATCGCAGTCTCAAGACTTGTTTTAAGTTTATTTTCATACAGATTTTATTGTTGTTTTATATATTTCATTGAGAGTTTATGTATGTTACATATTTAATCGATGATTAATCAATAGAATACAATGTGAAGAGGGAGTTTATAAAGTAATAAATAATGAGGTACTGCAGGCTGGCAGGACATCTCAAAGGAGTTGTTTCGTTGGGATTCAATTCCCCGCATGAAAATAAACGGTCATCCTGGTGCTTCACAAACAGGGCATTGCATCAACTAATACACCGTCCTCTGAGGGCGGGAGGGGACGTTAAGCCAGCTGTCCCATCTGCCAGCATTTGCTGGTGGGTGTTGAAGATCCCAAGGTAGCTTTACAAAAAGAATAGGCGCATTGTATGCCAGTGCCGTGGCCAAATTCGATACTGTTGCCTCGATCCATCGGGAGCACAGCAGTGTCACTATAAATATGCAAATTGCAACTAGGTGCTGCGTACGCAAGATGATGATGATGAAGTACGTGCCATGAGTAACCAAAACACACAAAAAGTAATGCATCATCCCTTCTAAGTGATGTGGTTTGGGGCCACCTACATATTCTTCACCGAGGGGGTGCTATCTGTGTAGGTGGGAAAACTAAAATGAAACCACTTAAATTGGAAACTACAGAGTTTGTGGAACACCGTACCCCATGCAGTCTTGAGATAAAGAACACAGAAAGGGTCTTTTTAACTCTTGCTTTGCGTTTCCGAGCACGACATATATTTCCTACGAGTTGCCATTTTGTCTGCATCTCAATATTTCCCAACGCTGACAGCATGAGCAGCAAATTTGATTGGTAGTTATGACTTAAAATTCTGTAATATTTTGTTCAAGTACTGCTAAATGGAAAGGTTTTGAAAGTGCCAATAAGGCGATTTGTGTTCTGCAGTGTTCAAGTTTATAATTTAATTGAAATAAAGTAAAGATTATAACGATTATAGAAAAATAAATTTCGGAAGTTTACCGCCATTGATGCAGCGTCTTTTATACCAGCTTATTGTTGTTTGTGCCCTTGATGACGTCCTTAACTGCTTGAGTACTGTTGGCCACAATTGTGGCCTCACTGGAACGTGCTGATGGCCACGATCGTAGCCTGTCATTGTTCAACAATCTGTATAGTTTGTTACTGCACAAGTGTTTGTTCCTACGGTCACCTCCTGTGGTTGCCTTATAAGCAACACAGACGTTTTGCTCAATTTGCTTTAAAAAAAAAACAACATATTTTCATATTGCATTCTGGGAAATTTAGCACTAAAAACAGTTTAAAACAGCAAGTTTCCTGTTTGTAATGATTTTCAATTTTTTTGACGGCAGACAGAGTAAAAAAATTATCTCACTCCTCGATGCACATGCACAACCGGGACAAATTTAGAGCTAAAGTACTGCAACACTGCAGGTTCGTTTTCCGATTCATGTTCAAAATACAACATTCACTTGAAATCAAGTTGTTCCTCGATCATAAACTGACGTTTGTAGATGGACAAGACAGACAGAGAGACAGACAAAATGAACCAATCCCTGAGCCTCATTTTTTGGTTTGCGTGCGTGGGTTAATGACTTATCATGCAGTGCGATACATTTCACTTCTTTAAACTGAACTTCTCATGCAAAGCAACCAAAGGAAAATGAAGAGCAAATGTGGAAGAGTAAAACAAAATGGTCTCGATATGCGACCACAGCTCATCAAAACGACAAGCACGAGCGAGCACTTGTGGCAAACAGAGTCGATATAATAAATAAATATTCATAACACCATTATCATTTGATATTTAAGGCTAACAATGCTTGCTTGAATCATTCATTTTAATAGTCACAACATGATTTCAACACAAGAGCAAAACATTCAGTGAGATTCAAGATGGAAGCTTGACCAACAGCAAGAAGAGGTAAAGTACAATGCATATACGCGCTGACGACAATTTTATTCACAAGTAGTATGTGAGACGTTGAGGGTCCTTGGCACAAGCTGTATGTTTGAACATCTTATGGAAAACACGTAACAAGATGATACATAGGTGCACCTCTCGAGGTCATTAGTTTGCGAAAGCTGTCAAAGGTGTCACCACATGCGGCAGATAAACTTGGCAGAATGGCCTGGTCCTTGGTCTGCCATCTGTCTTTGAGACCTATCATCTATCTCTTCAACTGCTGATACCAAGGGGTTTATTTTTTTCCCAGACATCACTCCATCACATCAAACTTAGCTCGACTTTGACAGGTACTTGTTTAAGCGAGAGAATACAGCACAATTACTAAGAGTTGTTAATGCTTACAGCTACAATAACTGACAGGAATGGGGGAGTTGGGCTTGTCTTTCATGTGGAACCGAACATAGGAATGAATATATCGCTGTGTGAAGTCTCTCTCGATCAAATTAATGTGGTTCTGGTCCAAAAATTGCACAAAATCCCAAAGTGAGGGGTGGATCATCCGATTTGGTGCAAGTCAAGACACGTACAGCTTGACGATGAATATTCTCAACCAAATGTTCACAGAGGTATGTGGAATGCTGTGAGTTAAGAGGTGCAGTTCCATTTCATACGTGAGCCGTTCTACAAAGCAAGAGCCATGACTAATGTCGATGCTTTTGGCTTGAGGAAGGGCTCGGGCCCAAAACATCACTTCACCTTTTTCTCACGGCGGTCACAATACCGCTGTCAACATTCGGTTGAAAAAATTTGTGTCCTTGTTCCTCCATTGGCACAGACAGACTCAAATGCTTTCAAGAATGTAATTTCAGCAAACAATTAGTGATCTGTGTGGGCAGCAAGAGAAGTCAAAACAAATAAGTAGTAAAAGACTTAAAATGGTAATTGATCCACTGTGAATAAAGGCGAAGCTGATGTACGTTTCGGGCCTTACCCCTTTGTCAGAGCAAAAGAGAAACATAATGAGGGGGGGTGGGGGGGGTTGATAAAAAAAAGACTTCCACAAACGACGTAATCACTGACATGCTGGGAGTGGGAAACGCCGATGAGGCAGAGGTGTGCACATTATGTGTGACACATTGCTCAAAGTGAAAAGTCATGTGTGATGTGTTCGTGGAGAGGAGAGTAATAAGAAAAAGCAAGATAGAATAAGAAGACAAAGAAAATGATTAAGGAGGAGAGATGAGGATGAAAGTGAGAGGGGGGGAGGAGGAAAGTTGCGGGGGGGGGAAGGAAGAAGAGGGAAGGTGGAAGAAGACTTGGGGAGGTAGAGGAAGAATCGGGGAGGTGGAGGAAGATGTGGAGGAGAGGGAAAAAGAAGGGTGAGATGAAGAAGAGGAGGAGGAATATGGGGAACAGCAGAGGAGAAGAGGAAGTGAAAGATGAGGAATGAGTTTTGCAACTTATCTTTTGAAATCCACAACTTTTGAAATATCATGCTTTTTATAGTTTTTAGCCACATCTCTCAATAGTGAAGAATCGCTTTGAAAAAAACCAGAAGGGCAGAACGCACACCTCTGCCAGGATGATTAGTTTACGTTTTGTATCCCACTGAGAGGTCAGATCTGGATTCAGACCTGAACAAAACTTTATTTGGCTTGTTGTTGTCACCGAACCAATTCGTCCAACAAGTTTCATTCAAATCCGTCCATAACATTTTGGGACATCATGGTATATATCGTTTTGAACCGATTACTCAATGGTGAAGAATCACCAAAAAAATTCTCGGATCCATATCCGGATCGAGGTTTTCACCAAAATTGAGGCAATTCTTCCTTGTTACATGACCAAACCTGGCCACCAAGTTTTGTCCAAATCAGTCCACAACTTTTTGAGATATCCTGCTATATGTAATTTTGGCGCTATCTCTCAGTGGTTAAAAATCACTTTAAAAATTCGCGGATACAGATCCAGATTCAGTTCTTCACCGAAATCTCAAAATTTCGTCTGTGTCACATACCCAAGCGTTTTACAATATTTTGTCTGAATATGTTCACAACTTTTTAAGATATCATGTTCACAAACAGACAAACAAGAAGAAGACGTCGTGCAGAGCACGATACTTGTAAAATCCATGAAACAAATTTGACCACAAAAATAATTGGTGGTTGAATTCAATGACCAAATATGCAACTCCTCTTCAAATTTCAAGTCAATGGGATAAAAATAGACAATATTAGAAATTTGGACTATGTTGTCCTTTTGGCCGATGTCGATCTCGAAAATAATTGGTGGTTGAATTCAGTGACCTGATGTGCAAATCATCCTCAAATTTCAAGTCAATGAGACAAAAATTGAGGATTTTAGAAATACCTCCTTAGTTGTTGACCTTTTGGTCCACGTTGACCTCAAAAATAATTGCCTAGTTGAATTCAGTGAACTGAAATATAAATCCTCTTCAAATTTCAAGTCAATAGGATGAAAATTGACAATTTCATAAATTCGGCCAATGTTGACTTTTTGGCTGGTTGAACTGAAAAATAATTGGTTGTTTGAATTCACCGACCTGAAATATAAATCCTCTCCAAATTTCAAGTCAATTGGATGAAATTTGAGGATTTTAGAAAAACCACCTTAGTTGTTGACCTTTTGACATTTTGACCTCAAAAAACAACAGGCTTCTTCCTTATGACAAACTCTACCATGTGGTGAAGTTTCATGAAGATCGGTTTAAAATTGCGATCTGTCAGCGAAAAACAGACAGACAATAACAAAATCGACGAACCAATATACGTACTTGAAAAATCTTCAATTTTACAAGTAACAAGATGTCATGCATAGCACGACACTTGCGAAATCCAAAAAACAAATTCGACCTTAAAAATAATTGGTGGTTTAATTCAATCACCAAATATGCAAATCCTCTTCAAATTTCAAGTCAATTGGATGAAAATTGAGGATTTTAGAAATCTCACTGACGTTGTTGACCTGTTTTTATTTTGGTCTATTTTATTTTACCTATTTTTAAATATATTTTACCAATTATATTGGTCTATTTTTTATTTTCTTTTACCTTTGATAAAAATTATATTTTTTTGGTCGATGGTGACCTCAAAAAGAATTGGTGGTTGAATTCAAAGAACAAATGTGGAACTCCTCTTCAAATTCAAGGTCAATCAGATGAAAATTGACAATTTTAGAAATTTGGCCAATGTTGACATTATTAACCTTTTGACCTCAAAAACAATAGGCTTCTTCCTTATGACAAACTCTACCATGTGGTGAAGTTTCGTGAAGATCAGTTTAAAATTGTGACCGATAGGCGACAGACAGACAGACACAGACAGAATAACAAAATTGACGAACCAATATACTTGAAAAATCTTTGACTTTGCAAGGACAAGAAAAAGATGTCGTGCAGAGCACGATACATGCGAAATCCACCTCCATCTCCAAAGATTTCCATGGATACATCAAATTGTCCATTTTCATAAAGATTAAAATTGACAATCTTAATCAAAGCTCAGGTCAATCGGATGAAAATTGATTATTTTTTCAGATTGAAACTGATTATTTAAGAAGTTTGATCTTGAGTTGACTGTTGAGCTTTTTATCTCAAAGATAGTTGGTTTCTCAATTCAGTAATATACTATGCAATTGCTGTTTAATTTCTAAGATCAATCGGATGAAAATTGATGATTTTTTTGAGATAAAAATTAATTATTTTAGAAGTTTGACCTTGAGTTGACCTGACCTTTTGACCTCAAATAGTTGGTTTCCCAATTCATTGATGCAATATGCAAATCCTGTTCAACTTTTAAGTCAATCAGATGAAAAATGATGATAATTTATAAATTCGCCCTCAAGATGACCTTTGACCTCAAAATCCATCGGCTTCTCAGTTGAGACTACTCTACAACTTGGAAAAGTTTCATGACAATCGGTTAGAATTGTGACCTGCAGGCGTTTGACAAACAGACAAACAGAATAACGAAATCGACTGACCAATACTGTGCTTGAAAAATCTTTGATTTTGCAAGTCACAAAGACAAACAGAAAGGGATGAAAACATAACCTCCAACCTCTGCAGATGGCAGAGTTAAAAATAGTGATTGCACACTATATTGAACCCATTTCTGCCAATATAAACCAATCTGGAGTTATTTTGAGACTCCCTCAATTTTGAGAATTGCACATTCATTTCAGGTAGGGTCAAGGGATGTAATTTTCACACAACTTCACTTTGGCTTCCACTAATACCAAGCTTATTTATGGAGTGTCCAGATCCATGTGCAGGTATTTTTCAAACAGAAGAGGAACATGTTTGAAGGGACCATAAAAAACAATGAAAGCCTTGAAACTTTTGTATATTGAAGGGAAGTATTTTTGTTAATTTTTGCAACTAGGTTATTAATACCAATACATAACATAAATACATGAAAAACACCGACACCCTCATTAATGCAACAAACATTTTTAAAGCACATCTATAATAATAAATGTCAGTGTGTGTGTGTGTGTGTGTGTGTGTGTGTGTGTGTGTGTGTGTGTGTGTGTGTGTGTGTGTGTGTGTGTGTGTGTGTGTGTGTGTGTGTGTGTGTGTCCTCCATGACTCCAGAACCATAAAACCTCGCAGCCTTAAACTTTGCATGTATACTCAGGGAACTCCAAGGGAGGAGATGAGTGAAAATTGAGTGTTTGGTTTATATTAATTTAAACACCACTTTTATATTTAACGGCCTTCTGTAATTATCCTTGGTCACATCAATGGGGTCTGTAATTCGCCCTTTTTTTTGGCCTGCTCAACAATGCCTTGACTTGGAACAGGCTGCAACGATTTCTTAACGATAAA
>NC_140965.1:44024373-44146873 GCF_056783735.1 Eptatretus burgeri
AACACCCTTATGATATCCCTGAGCCTATCACACTTTTGTTATCCCCTCTCCTCTCCCCATTCCTCCAATGAAATCAAGTCATTTGGAGGGATTTTTAAAATCTTGTGTTGGTGTGGCGTAGGCATGATGGGCCGAGTGGGCTCCTCCTGCATCGAATTTCCGTTTTAAAGGAAATTTAACATAATGTATAATAATTTGGTTTAAAATGTTACGTTGTAGCAAAATTGAATGCGGTCTATTGAGTTGCCATATAACGAGGGATGCATGTTTGTGTATTTGTTCGGTAAAATAGTGAGTGAGTCTCCTTATACGTTTCCAAACCCCTGGACCAATTTCCCCAAAATTTGCTGTACCGCGTTATTTTCACACGTGAAAGTTCAACGTTGCAGGAAAAAAAATTAAATTCTTCGTCAAATTGATTTAAAGACAAGAATTAACAACACTTTGGGATTTAAAGCGTCGTACCTTAGGTTTCACCCACTCACCGCTCGCCCCCCCCCAACCACCCCAAACCCCCCACCTTCTTCCAACTTGGTGAGGAGAAGGACGGAGCGTAGGCTACGCCTCTGCGTTTGAAGGTCGATACTCTGTCAGGAATCGAACCAACTGCATTTAATATAAATCAATATACAAAGGACCCACGACTCAATATGACTATAAACCATGAAATGAGCCATTTGGCCCATGATTGCTGTGTTGCACTCCCAGTTTATGTTTTTCTTGTTACAGTTGGAAACAACATCTTGATGTTTTATAAATGTCTAAATACCCCGATCTTCATCGGATGATCCAACTTGTATGTGTATAGAATGAAGGACTAGTCATGCTGGTGAAACCTCGTGTCGATCTGCATCGGCATGTTGGAAGAACAATGGATGAAATCAAGAGGATGCTGATCATCCACAGTATGTGAACCGCTGTGGAAAGGTTGGAGAAGCTCATATTTTGGACATTAACCCTTCAATAGAG
Source organism: Eptatretus burgeri (assembly GCF_056783735.1). Classification (NCBI taxonomy): domain Eukaryota; kingdom Metazoa; phylum Chordata; class Myxini; order Myxiniformes; family Myxinidae; genus Eptatretus; species Eptatretus burgeri. The sequence goes on from NC_140965.1 coordinate 44,025,343, forward strand.
CATACACGTCCACAAACTTTCCCCCAATGCAGATAGACACCAGCCTTCACCAGTAAGACTCATTCTTCATGCTGCAAGAACTATACATAGTATTCCACTTTCCTAAATGAACAAATATTTTAATTCACTGTATCAAATTGATGCACTGCAAGAGAAAACAAAAGCAAAAGAGCAAATTGAAATTCCTCCGATTCGGTAAAGCAGCCCATTAAAAAAGCAAAAAGGTTAGAGTTATATAATTACATAAGGGAGCCTTCCAAAATCTCAACTACAAATATAAATTCAATTTAGAGTGAATAAAAATGAATACAAAACAAGAGAAAAACAACAAAACCTGGAAACGTACATGCTGCATCATCATGCAACATGTCCTATGGAGAGCGTTCGTGCTGCCGCAGCAGATACTGGGCTACAATCCTGGTCACAGCGCCACTCCGATTCAGGAAGTAAGGGCAGGAATTTGGAATTTGCTCATGTTGCCGGTGATAGCTCGCTTGCTCTTTGCAAAGGACACCGTGGGATCTTTAACATCCACCAACTAATGCCGGAGGACAGGACGCGCAGTTTAACGCCCATCCGAGGGACGGCACACACATTGATGAATCACCCTGCCTGTGAAGCACCGATATGATGGTTTATAGCTCAGCCGAGATTCAAACCCAGGGAAGATCACTTAGTAGTGAATGTGTGCACCTCCAGGTAATCCTGCCAGCCCAGAGATACATCACAGGGTTGAAAAAAATAGGTACAGATGGATGGAGATGTGAAGAAAGCAAAACTATTTACTCACATCGACGATATGTCCCATCATGCGGCAACGGCGACATTGGCTGTTTGTTGGACCTTCTATACAATCTTGTGCCAAATGTCCAGGACATCGACAGAGATAGCAAGGCAGGAATGGGCACGTGACCCGCAAATGGCCGAGATTGCCACATATGTTGCATCGAGGATGTTTCTGCAGTGGTGACAAAAAAAGAAAAAATTAAGATCACAGAATGTTCATCACAGGTTACGCAATGCTTCACAGGTAAGTTCAATGGACAAAAATGAAATAATTTTTGCATACATGTACAGTATACACAAACAAGAAGACCCAATCACGTCTCTCACCCGTAATGGGAGGAAATAACCATTTCGCTCTAACTTAATCAATTACCCAGGTGGCTAGGATTTCCAGACATTAACCCCCATTCTCTTCCAGCCAAAGAAAGCTGCATAAAGCAACAAAGAAAAGCTGCACAAGGTAAGCCCTATCTCTCTCACACCAATTACGGGTGAGAGATATGATTGAGTCTTGGCATTTATATTCTAACTGATATTGGCATTGTACGGAGTACATGCTTGGGTGCTTCGGTAGTGTGCGTTTGGCTATGCTGTCACTGATAACGTGCCAATTAGTGATTAAACCGGTCCGGCGGCTGGGGGCTGGGGGGGGGGTGGGTGTGTGCAGCATTTGGATTCTAAAGTGTGCACAACCTGTGCATGTCTGCAGCTGTAGAGGAACCAAGGTACGGTTTGAAACAGGAAAGGGCTTACCTCGTGCAGCTTTTCGTGAGTGCTTTATTCAGTTTTGTTTAGCTGGAAGAGCATGACAGTTAATATAGATCAAGACCCAATCATGTCTCTCACCCATAATTGGAGTGAGCAACCAATCAGCTCTCACCTAATCATTTATCTTCAAGTAGCTCGGATCTATTTGAGTAATCCCCTGACTTTTCCAGCCAAAGAAAACTGCCAAAAGCAACCAAGAAAAGCTACACAAGGTAAGCACTTTGCTGTTTCAAACCCTACCTGGGTTCATCTACAGCAGGTGTTTGCCTCGAGGACAATACAGGACAGCTGTTTAAATGAAAAACAAAAAAAAAGCAGAAAGGGTCTCAAAATACAAAGCTTGTCCACATCCGCTTTGTATTCGACCCAAACTTGACCAAAAAAAAAACAGCTAAAAAAAAAAAAAAACGTTAAAATTTATGAATTATTGTTCTCCATATTCTCATCATGCCTGGTGTGAGCTTAATGGTGAGGGTGGTGGGCTTGGGATCCTAGGATCCTGAGTTCAAATCCCACTCGGCTGTTGAATTAACACCAGGTGGGGTTGACTCTGCCTGTCATCCTTCCAAGGTTGGCAAAATGGGTGCCAGCTTGCTGGTATCCTGTGTCGGAGTGGCGGCCCATCCAGGATTGTGTCCAATAGCCAATGAGACTGCTTATGCAGCACCAATGCTCTGAACAGAGTACGGTCCCATTGGATGGATGGATATTCTCATCAGAGGTTTGTTATAAAGAAAGACAGAAGCGAATGGACTAAAAGGCCTATTTGTACTTACTGTGACCTCGCCCTTTGACATTTTGACCAAATTATTAATGTCTTTTCCATGTTCTAAAAAAAACGTTTGTTGAAAATTTGATGACAAAAGATCAAATGGTAAAATGTTATGGCCTGGACACACACACACACACACACACACACACACACACACACACACACACACACACACACACACACACACACACACACACACACACACACACACACACACACACACACTAGGTATTCCTCAGCTCACCATCCAAATTCCCTTGAAAGGTCATCGGGATTCAATCACCTTGGCATCGTCATGTTGTTCTGATGCATTTTGAACATCCCAATCAATCTTCTTTTTGAAGAAGACAATCAGGGTGAAGGAATTTTTTTTTTTTTGAAGTGTTGGGCAAATCAGCACCAATACAAAACTTAAAACGATTCGAGTATCACCGCCAAATCTATTTCCTGCTCGTTTTCATCATAATCTCACCCTCGGCCATGCATATATTGATGAAAACTGAAAACTGTACATCCAGTAAATCACTGAAATTTGGACATAAACTCTTGACCCTTGTTTTTAAGTTCATAAAATAATAATTTTGAAAACTATATCCGATGCAACACGCACATCCTGGTCGATAAAGTATAACGGCACAAATTGGTTTAACGAAATGCAGACAATTACATGTGAGGTCCGTGTGTTAAATGCTGCCATGTATTTTTTTTTTTCATGAAGGCCAATTCGTGGCTTTATACCTGAAGAAGATGCATTAGATAACAGGCAATAACAGCCAAGCAGAAAAATAAATGCAACCAACCACAACATGTGCAGCATTCCATTTAACGCTGGCAGTGAAACTGTGAAAGGTTTTCCATGATTTAACTCGGTTTAAATGCGTTTACATAGATTTCAATGTCTCATAAAACCGGCCATTGACACTGGAAAAGTTTGGCAGCCCACAGCAATCCGGCCACCATAAACGGTCCAGTTTCAAAGCTGGGTGACTTTTAATTTCACATGCCATAATACTAAGCGCGTGTACAAGCGTGAAAAAGAGCCAAGCGGTGGTCCAAACTCCTCGATTTGCCTATGCGTTTCATTTATCTTGCCGGCCGGCTTGAAATGTTAACAGCCTCATTGCTGGCAATGTTCCCAGGTTCTGCCTCATAAACGAGCACAGTTAACCTGATCAGCCTGAGAGCCGCAGACTTTCCCATTACATAAGGCCCAAAAGTTTCTCAGCTGTAGAGGACACCAAGCCTAGCCTGCATTCTCCTGCAAATTGCCAGTACCCATAACTATTTATCTCCTGTGTGACAGCTTCAGGCCTTCTCCATTTTGAAAGAATTTTTCTTCCTTTACCTGATGCCCCCCACTCCTTTTGCCCTCTCCACACCCCCACCTCCATACCATCTTTCCCCCAACTGAAATTTCCCTCCCCTACCCACCCCCTCACTAATTCCTCCACCTTCCAACCCTGAATAGGCTCTTGCTCCAGAAAATTTTCTCTCCCCACAAGCTTGTTTTTTTTTTCTTTTGTTGTGTTTTTTTTATTTTACATTCACTCAATTCAGCACGGCAAGTTATGTGCCATTTCAATGACTCCTCACGGCCTGTAGCCAAGGAAAGCACCCAGCTTTTACTCCTTTTATTTCGTAACCTTCTGTATCTCATTTCTGCAGAAAGATCTGTCCTCATCTTGGTTTGGCAGCCTCCATTTCCTGAGGCACGCAAGGTTGGTTGTCCTGGCTCTTCCCGACAGGCCGAGTGGCAAGGATGGATTTCTTTGGTACTGTGGCTGAAGCGGTGACAGCTCATTGCAGCAACCACACCCATCGAGTCCAGTGTCACCATGAGATTCTGGCCCAAACCAGAATTTGCCCCGTGTCAGCTGTAGCTTGAATCATAGCTTAATTATGATCCATCCAGCCCTTATTTTAAGGGGATGACGACAATTAAGAATTTTCCTCATACCATGTGGATTTTGTTTGCAAAATACTTCTTATATGCTTAATCAAGATCTTGCTCTTAAATAAAATTCAATTATGTAACATCAGCAAAAAAATGTGCTTAAAGGAGAGGGAAGGTGGGTGGGGTGGGGGGGGTGGGAGGGAGGGGTGAAAATGTTAATAACTATCATTACATTGTAAATTCTCGAAATTATATTCTTTAACTTTCAAGGCTAAATGGTTTATTTGTTAGAATTTTATTTGATGGATCATTAAAATGCAAAATTAGAGATGCACATCATCTTCACAGAACATTGTTCTCGTAAGGAAGAGATTCAGTAACCCTTGGGAGGCTCGTATTATCAAAATTATTATTTTTATTGTTTTTAATCGGGACTCCACTGAAAACCCCTCGGGCACCGAGGTTTTCACAAATGTACTAGCAAAAATTAGAAGAACAAAAAAAAAAAACATTTGCAAGCACTTTGTTGGCTATAACCAGGGAGACAGATTAACTGGAGAATGTTATTTTGCAGCAAGCACTGCACAACTCGATTTTGCCTGTTAAGACTTTGATCGAACAGATCAACTCACAGTGTTCACCAGCCATAATCATTGTGATATTTGTAACGATCTACATTTACATCAAACCTCAAAGGTAAAACTAACTGCAAGCCAAAAGGTCATATTTCCTCGGACAAAGCTAATGGAAAAGACAGCAGTAGGACTTCATGCATGAAGGGCAGCGAAACTGGCAATGTCAATTGTGGTATTTCTACGGTGGAAGACAACGGTTTAAAAAAAATAATAATAATAAAACAGCCACAAAACACACATCCGCACAATATATATATATATATATATATATATATATATATATATATATATATATATATATATATATATATATATATATATATATATATCTATATATATATATATATATGAAAACAAACATGTGCAGATTAAACACAAAACTAGAGAGTTCATAGAATACCTTAACCGGTGCAGTCTTGAGATTAAAAGGACATGGGCAGGATCTGCGAAAGGCGAATTCGATTGGTTGAGATGTAAAATGCCGTAATGTTTTGTCCAAGTACTGCTAATCGAAAGGTTTTTGAAAGTGCCAATAAACGACTTGTGTTTTACAGTGCTCATGTACACAATTCATTTGAAATAAAATAATGATTTTGAAGGTTGGAGAATGATACGTTTTCAGAAGTTTACCACCGGCGAAGCGGTATATTTTACACTACCTCATTTAACATTACATTAGTTCTTCATACCTGTTGTTGGTGTCATTTATGACGTCCTTAAAAACAGTAAGTTTCCTGTTTGCAATGATTTTCGATTTTGTTAAATTGCCAGACAGGCAGACGCATTAAAAACTAGAACGGGCACTCGGTAGAGCGCATACCTTCGCCGCCGCAACTTTTTTCCGGGCACATTTGAAAAACGTCATTTTAAAACGTCCATGACGTCACAACCGTCAGTCCGATTGACGTCAAATTTGGTGTGTAACCTCCTTGAAGGCAGTCCAACAAAATGGAATGATAAACACTGAAAAATTAAAAAGTTGAAAAATGACGTCATCTTTTGACGTCATTTTGACGCACTTCCAGGGACGTCAAGTCCAATCGGGGACTACCATTCTGAAAGCTCGTAGTTCACTGAACGTTTTAACGTTGGTTTCATGTCAATAGCTCCATTAGATCTGAAGCTATGCCTACAGGTATATTTTGACCTTGAGTGTGACCTTGACCTTGACTACAGAGTTAATTGGCAAAACCTGTACATCAATAAACAGATATTTTGGTACCGATCCTAATGCCTGGATTTGGGAGACTTTGCTTTATAAATTATATAGATATTTGAATGTAAAATATCAGGACATTTTAGCCACAATTGAAAAACGTCATGTTCAAATGTCAATGACGTCATAACGGTCAGTCCGATCGAAGTCAAATTTGGTGTGTGACGTCCTTAACGTAAGTCCTACAAAACGGTATGATCAAAACTGATGAGATCGAAAATTGAAAATTTACGTCATCTTGTGATGTCATTTAGACGCACTTCCGATGACGTTACATCAAATCCGACACTACATATCCGAAAGGTATCTCGTCATGGAACAATATGGCGGTGGTTGCATGTCGATAGCTGTTTTATGAAGGAAGTTATGCTCAAAAGAGTGTTTTTGACCTTTTCGTGACCTTGACCTTGACCTTTGACCCGATCGCTACCAAAATCTAATCAAATCGTCCTTGGACACTCACGAATCATCCCACCAAATTTCATGCAATTCGGTTTAATACTTTCTGAGTTATGCGAATAACAAACAAACACACATATTCACAAATAAATAAATACACAGCGACCAAAACATAACCTTTCGCAGAATGCGAAGGTAAATATTTCACTCTGCTCTGCGCATGCGTGATCGGTACAAATTCAGAGGCAAAGTACTACTAACCTGCAGGTTCACTTTCCAATTCATGTTCTCATTTGTGTTCAAAATATAACATTCAATTGAAATCAAGTTGTTCCTTGATCAAAAACTGAAGTTTGTCAACAGACAAACAATGTTGTGGTTCTCACAGCCATGGAAGACCAAATTCCCAGTTTTCCAGGACAAAAAAGTCGTTTTCGATGACTTTTAATACAAATGCTTTATGTAACAGGTGACTTTGGAACAAACCACAAGGATAAGGATTTCACCTTGTTGGCTTTCTGTTATTCCATATTCTATTGAATATTTCAGTTTTACATGAATACCTCCAGACAAAATATACTAGCTCAGCAAACTATATCACAGAACCATTCCAAGTTGTACCTTTTGCAGCATTAATCACCAGTTTCTGTCACATTGATCGCTTACCTGGAGTTAACTGAAATTAATAATCATCCTCATTTTCATAAAAATTGGAAATCAACAAAATATGCTCTCCACATATGAGGTGGATTTTCGGACTACAGTAAATGCTCGTTTTACATGGGAGGTCATGTTTTGTCTCACCTATAAACTCACACGTCAAGTAATGGAATGGTTTACCAGACTCACCTTCAATCATGGTGCACAACCACAACATTCACGACCCCTTATGTTTTCTGCTTATTTATTTACTTGGCAGATGCTGGACTCGTTAATTCCTTAATTGATGCCCAGTGATGACATGCACTCTCACCTCGAACAAGCTTATTCAAAACGTTCACATTCTGTATCAAAGACATCACTTTCCATAATTTCCACTTAGTTCACCACTACCAACAGTTTTACTCTTGGGAGCCATGGTTAAAAATCACTAAAGGCAATAACAAATGAAAACAAAGGAATTGATTACGATTCCACAGAAGTGACGATATGACGATAGGTACAGTGTACTGTACGCTCTGCATGTCTCAGTTACCACCGGCACTGCAGCAGTGCCACTGATTTGCAATTACATGTGTAAAGTTGAAATGGAGTTAAGTCCCAGAGGTCCTCAAATATTTTTTGTCTCAATGGATAAATGCCAGAGGCCATAATTTGGGGAAGATAGAATTGAAGAACATTGGAGCAGATCAACTCAGGAATAGTCTAGCAACTAAATTAGCACCATGCAATAAATCCATAATAAATCCATTGATGGGGGGGATTCGGATTGGAGAATTAGGATTAGCTCTTCAGCGCGGTCCAGATTCTGATGCGACTTTAATGGTAAATGCCGAGGGGAGGTTAAAATTAAGAGTATTGGGGGTGTGGAGATTATTTCTATATGCGCAAAACTTTGAAAGACTTGGCCAAGTTTTCCAGGACTTTCCAACACTGGAAAATGCTTATTTTTCCACGAATTTCAAGGACTTTGCCAACACAGAAAATGAACCAATTGCTTAACCCAAATTTTCGCTTTGCACACGGGTAACAGCCACACACAAAACAAACACACAAACAAAAGTTAATTAAATGAACTGCAATGAAAACACGAGTGTGGTTCATAAATACAATGAAAATTGATGCAAAGCAGGTTACTGAAAAATTGTCTGTCCCAAAATAACTCATAATATTTATGAATGAAGATAAACATCCAGGCCCATCAGCCTCATGAATGCACACGTTAATAAATAAAATAAAAATAAAAATAAAACGACTTCTTTTCTTCATTGAAAATAAATATCCCAAAAATCACCAAAAATCGAGGAGTTGTTTTTAAGGACTTTTAATTTTTAGAAACTTTTCAGGACTTTTAATATACTGATCTCCCCCCTCTCATCACAACCCCTTTCCCCACCTCTCCTTCCCATCCAACTCTCCCCCCTCTCCCGCTCGGCGATGTCTCACTACTAGTGCCAATGTTGAATTTAATTTGTATGCTTTTTTTATAATTGGCGGATCAAGTTCTGGGTTCAGTTCCTCTAAAACTTAACAGGTTCGGGTTGAGTTCCAGTTGCACATGGTCTGTCATCAAGTGATTGACTTTCATTGAGAATGTATTTTGCCAACCTTTCCTCAAACCCTTCATAATAAGTGGAACTGCTATTCGGAGCTACAGCACACCAGAAAAAGAAGAAGAGGAGGAAGAAGAACAACAGGAAGAATAAGAGGTAAGAATAAGAGGGCACAATAATAGAGAAGAATAAGAGGAAGAGGAAGAATAAGAGGAAGAGCAAGAGGAATAAGAGGAAGAGGAATAAGAGGAAGAGGAATAAGAGGAAGAGGAATAAGAGGAATAGGAATAACCCAGCAGACACACGACGTCAGTATGAAAGATTCACGACGTCGGGAATTGGCCGCTTGGTTGTACAACCATATCACGTGGCGGTACAGCCTCAGCGCGCCCCGCGATTATCGAAAACTGTTTTTTCTGCCTCGTGTGTTTCCATGGTGATCGCTTTGCCACCTCGTGCCGTGTGTGGTCGTGTCTGCCTTTCACTGGAGGAGAGATCTGATCAGCTAATTGCTATTTCCGCATCACGAGCCGCCATTTGCAAGGTTTGGTTAAACTTGTGAACTTTCAGCTGTTTCTGAGTGTGACAGAGACAATCCGCTTTAATCTGCAGAAGACTTCCGCTTTTATAATTAAAATTATCTTCCGCCATGATCATTTTTGGTAAGTATAATATTATAAATCGATTTTATGTCTTAGCTTTTGTTTTTGCACGTTTTAAAGATCACAGAATCCATGATGTGTTCCTGTTACTGGTGTTCTGGAATCCATATGGAAACATTCAATGGAAACTCTCCCGGGCCCTTCGGGCCACTCGATCGTGGTTAGAGAGTTGGACTCGGGAGCGTACATCTGACGATCGAATCCTCCAACACCCGATTTCATCGTTCTTTATCACGTTTAGCTGTCGCTGATTTGGCCCTGATCGTGTGGAGAAATCGACGGTAAATAATGAATTCATTTTCCGTGGGCCTGGTGAAAAAAAAACACCGGTCAGTGGTAAATAAAGGGAACTCTGTCAAAATTCCTTTGCACAAGTTTAATTGGTTCAGAACCTTTTTAAAATATATTTCTGGTGTGGCTAATGCTTTGGCCGTTCGGGTCCGACGAATTACCGCATTGTTCCGCAATGTAACAAATTTAAAGTTCCACTGCCCTAGAAAAAAACCTCAATTAATATTATTTTTTATAATATATTATTTTTTATGTCCTCTTTTAATGAGTTAGGCCTAACCAAAGGCAAAAGGAAAACAATTGTCAGTTATTGTTCGCCGAAAAATGTGGTTTTGTCATAAAAAAAAATATTAACCCTTTGGCCGCCGACAAACTGCCGCTTGTAATAATGAAGCCTTCATTGCAGTAGTTTGTCACTCGAGGAATTGTTGAAGTTTTTTGGTGCACAATTATTTTGTACACAATAATTACAAAAATCTGAAAACCCACTCCGTGGGAGTACCTCCTGTGCAGCTTCCCTTCGCAGGGCAGCTCACCGGATGATGGGATTGGGGCAAAGCCTTCGGGACCCCCAATCTTTGATAGGAGGGAAACCACGGGGTAACATCCCTGGGTCAGATTGCGGGAGAGTGTGTCGGAGTGGTGCTGAGGTGTCGTCCACCAGACGGCGGTCTCCTTGGGTTAACCTGAGGCGGTCCCTTCGGGTGGGTGCCTGGAATGTCCTATCCCTAAGAGAGGATGATCACCTGTCTCTGTTATCATCTGAGCTCAAGCGTTTGGACATCGGGATTGCAGCTCTCTCTGAGGTTCGGAGACCGGATTGCGGCGAGATAATGGTGGGTGGTTACACCTACTATTGGTCTGGTCGCTCTGATGGTTACCATACCCAAGGAGTTGCTGTAGCTGTGTCCAATAAGCTGACCCCAATGATAATTGAGGTAACACCGGTCAACGAGCGTATTATGAGATTAAGGATTCGTCACTCCTTAGGTGTCATTTCCCTGGTCTCTATTTATGCTCCGACTGAGGCGAGTGATCTTACCGTGAAGGATGCATTCTACGCCACACTCGAGTCTGTGGTTGATCAGTGCCCCAGACGAGATACACTTCTAGTCTTGGGGGATTTCAATGCATCGACTGGAACTGATAGGGATGGTTATGAGGTGTGTGTTGGTCCCCATGGGTCAGGAACTATGAACCAGAATAGCACTAAGTTCCTTGACTTTGCAAGAAGTCATGGACTTAGGGTGGCTGGTTCATGGTTTCAGCGCCCGCAAGCTCATCGCTGGACTTGGTATTCCAACGCTGGCGGTGTGGCAAAGGAGATTGACCATGTCCTCATTGACGGTCGTTGGAGGATGATCCAGAACTGCAGGGTCTACCGGAGTGCTCAGTTCCTCAATACTGACCACAGGCTTGTTGTAGCAACTCTAAAGCTGCACCTTAAATCCTGGAGAATGGTACCATCCCAGCCTAGGCTGGATGTTGCCAAGCTCAGGGATGAGAGAGTAGCTGAGGAGTTTGCGAACAGGCTGAGTGGACACTTGGGGGTCTGGGTGCTTTGGGCGGTCCTGAAGAGTTGTGGAGCACCTTCAAGACCACCGTCCTTGATGTTGCCGGTGGATGCCTTGGAGTTCACCGCAGGGCAAAGAAGAATTTTGTCTCTCAAGGGACACTGGATACCATTGACCAGAGTCGCAGGGCCAGGCTGAATGGCAGAGCTGAGCTGTTCAGGGAGCTGAGGCGTAAAACTGTACGTGCACTGAGGGTGGACAAGGAGGCCTATGTGCGAGGAATCTGTGAGGGGGTAGAGCATCACCTGTGGACAGGTGATTCTCGTCCCGCTTACAGGGGAATTCGCGCATTACGTTCATCCAAGCCCATCCCTCGGAGCACTGCAGTTCGAGCAGAGAGTGGTAGGCTCTTGACAGAGGAGTCTGAAGTGAAGGCCCGCTGGGCCGGTTACTTTGAGCGGTTGTACCAGGCTGATCCCCCAGCTGTCGAGTTGGACGTCAAGGGTGTTACAATCCCTGTTGCTGACCCTCGAATCAACTGTGGTCCACCATCGCTTGTGGAAACACGGGCTGCGGTGAACCAGTTGAAACGGGGCAAAGCTCCAGGGATCTGTGGCATCCATGCTGAACTTCTCAAGGCTGGTGGAAATGCTGCACTCGCGTCGTTGCATGCAGTTTTGTGCTCTGCCTGGAACACAGGCATCATCCCAACTGACTGGAAGAGGGGCCTTGTTGTCCCTCTCTGGAAAGGGAAGGGTGATCGCCAAGACTGCAACAACTACCGAGGGGTGACGCTGCTCTCAGTGCCGGGCAAGGTCTTTGCTCGGATAATTCTTGATAGGGTTTGCCACCATCTGCTTGAGCACCAGCGTCCAGAGCAGTCAGGCTTTACACCAAAGAGGTCAACGATTGACCGTATCCTTGCTCTTCGTGTCCTCACTGAACGCAGACGAGAGTTTCGGCAGGGGCTGCTTGCAGCCTATGTTGATCTCTGTAAAGCGTTCGATTCAGTGAATCGGGATGTCCTCTGGAGGATTCTTGGTCTTCGTGGGGTGCCACCGAAACTGATCGATCTGATGTCTGAACTCTACTCTGGTACTGAGAGTGCTGTGAAGTGTGGTGGTACCGCCTCTGACTTATTTCCAGTTGTTACTGGAGTTCGTCAGGGATGTGTACTTGCCCCCACACTTTTCAACACTTGTATGGACTGGATTTTTGGGAGGATGTCGGAGAGATCAAGTTGCGGTGCATCGTTTGGCAATGTCAAGATCTCGGACCTTGATTTTGCAGATGATGCAGTCATCTTTGCGGAGACTTTAGACATCCTCTTGGGGGCCCTCGAGGTGCTGAATGAGGAGTCGGAGCCGTTGGGATTACGGATTTCTTGGGTCAAAACAAAGATCCAGGCTTTCGGTGACATCTTGGATGCTGCTGTCCTGTCTGTGTCTGTTTGTGGTGAGGATGTTGAGGTCGTGGATAGATTCACTTACCTTGGCAGTGATATTCATGTCTCCGCAGGTTGTGAGCCGGAGGTCAATAGACGTCTGGGTCGGGCCTGGGGAGTCATGGATTCACTGGATCATGGGGTGTGGCGCTGCCGGTACCTGTGCGGGAGGACGAAAGTCCGAGTCTTCAGGTCCTTGGTACTTCCAGTCTTGCTCTATGGGTGCGAGACTTGGACTTTGACCAAGGATCTGAGACGGAGACTTAATTCCTTTGGTACCAGGTCTCTTCGGAGAATCCTTGGCTATCGCTGGTCGGATTTTGTGTCCAACGAGCGGTTGCTGAGAGAGACTCGGATGAGATTTGTTACCTGCATAGTCCGTGAGCGTCAGCTGCGGCTGTATGGACATGTGGCTCGTTTTCCTGACGCTGATCCTGCTCACCAGATTCTCTCAGCGAGGGAGTCTCATGAGTGGAGGAGGCCAGTGGGCCGACCACGTGCCTCATGGTTGCAGCAGGTTGACCATCATCTCAAGGAGATGGGGATGGGCCTGGCATCTGCCTGGGGGATGGCCAGACGGAGGCCCCTGGAGTACCGGCGGAAAGTGGACGCAGCGACGCGCTGTTCTGGCACATGCTCCCATACCTGACCTGAATTATTTTCCTTTGGTAAAATGGTTATCAAAAGACAGGAAAATAACTTTATATAATTAAGAATAATGTTAATTGAGGCTTTTTAAGAGCAGTGGAACTTAAAATTTGTTAAAAGCTGCTTCGAACACTGGTGTACTAAATTGTTGTTATTTTCTAAAATAAGGGTGATGTCCAATGCTGTGATGTCCACATACAATTTGTGTGGAAAGAATGGGAAGAGACCTTTCCGGAAGCTGAATTTTTATAAAGTTGTCAGAGGTAATGAATTCTGCTAAATGACAGTTTATAATGTGCACGACTTGAGCGTAATTCACAATGCAAGTCTTGTTTGATGATCATAAAGCCCAATATATACGAAGTGGAAATTCTTATTTTTTTCAGACAGTACCATGACCAGTCAGCCAACAGCAACGGAGGCGGCTGTGGACACTGCCATATCACAACATTTGAAATATGCCCCTGATCGGCGTTGAGGTGCGGGCAGGAACAAGCCCTCATCTATCTATAATTCCAGCTGTGTGTGTGTGTGTGTGTGTGTGTGTGTGTGTGTGTGTGTGTGTGTGTGTGTGTGTGTGTGTATGTGTGTGTGTGTGTGTGTGTGTGTGTGTGTGTGTGTGAGAGACCGCTGTTTCTCGACAACCACTGATCCGATCTAATTGAAACTTGCCAGCTATATTGCTGGGGACCTGGGTGTGTGCCTTTTCAAGGTTTGATATTAATTGGACAAGTGCTTCCCAAGTTTTGGCCATTTATTTACCAAACCAACTGCGTAGGCGTGGCCGATGGGGAAGAGATCCTCAGCCGCGTTCCCCATTATGGATTACAACGTACGGACTTCTGGATAGTGATGACTTACTGTATTCTCATAATTTCTCGATTTCTTATGCGCATTTATAGATAAACACAATGCCCCAATACAGTCGTCATTTACGAGAGCGAAGGAATGGCCTGTGTGGTTGTTTGAAAGTTGTTGTTTTTGCACGTACGGACACATACTCGTGTAGTAATAACGAGTAACAGCAACACGCTGTGCCAGCCGTCCACGTCCTTGATTATTAAGAATTTGCAGCATAGTTAATTGTAATGTTGTATGTTGGAAACACAGTCTAAGTTTACATTGTGAAAATATTTACATGTACTTTTATGCAGAATGAAGTTATTTTATTTTCTTATGAAGTTAAGATTGAAAACATCCAACAAATTAATTTTTTTGTGCTTTGGAATTATTTATGTGAGATGCATTCAAAATTGTGTTTTCATACTTAATGATGTTAGATTTATATTTTTTCTTTGTATGAATACACACACATAGATATATATTTGGTCTCATTGATTTGCCTGATTGTAATTCAGTTTTATATAATTTTATGCACTGTTCATATCATGTCAAGTATCATCTGTTTAAGTCTTTATGCATCTCATTCTATTTATGCCTGCTGTGGGACATAACAAGTAAAAATATTTCTAAAATATATATGTAAATATTAAAAAAAATATATATATATGTATATATATATATATATATATATATATATATATATATATATATATATATATATATATATATATATATGTATGAGAAATTCTATCAGAAAGGTGTTTGACTTCCCAAGTAGGACCCATATTGTACTCTTTTACCAGTCATTGCTGAATTTATACCAATTGAATGTCAACTATTATGTCGTATAGCAAAATTTATATGTGGTTCTTCGTCTTCTCATAATTCTTACCTGAGGTTGTTTATTTTGAATCTTGTAACAATGGGTAGTATGTCATCAGTAGCTAAAACTTTTAATTGCATTTTATATAAATGTAAGTTATCGGTCAATACCTTTTATGTTCCTAATGCCCATTTAAAGTATGCAAGCATAGAATTATCAGCAGTTTTACTAACACTGCATGATGATGTTGTTGTACTTAAAGGTGCCTTTGTGCAGTCAATTATATTTGAGAGAGAGAAGAAGCTCCACAGTTCCTCTCTGGAGCACAACTTTCTGAATTTGAATTGTTAACTGTGCTTTGCACAAAGTGAATTTGTCAAAAAGGTATTTACGACTTTTACCCATGTGGTATTTCTTTTTATTCCCAATTTTTAGTATATGTTTATCAATTGCAATGGTATCTACTTTTATTTATTGTACGTTTGTATTTGAGTGCTTTTTTGGTACGAATAAAGATATTTTTATTGTTAATACTGCTTGTATATTTTTGCCGCAATAATGCTCTGCGTGATACGTGATAATAAATGATTACGAATTACAGTTGTTTTCAAGTTGTGGTCATTATGTGTTACTGTGCAATGTAATGATGTTGCAATACAACTTCAATGTTTTGATAATGGCACCGGTAGAACAGCGGTGCTCTGCTGGCCCCAGACCTACGGGTCGAGGGCTCCATCAAGCTGGAAGCTGAAGGGTGTCATGCACTGCAATGTTCGTTTATTTGGCGTGCAAAGAAAAGGGTAAAAACAAAAACTCCATTTTATGAACGTTGTGATAAAGTTGAAAACTAACGTCATGCTTCAATGTTGTGACAACATTGAAATCTGACGTCATGGGTGTTGCAAATACAACTTCCCACTGACCCAATTCTGACGTCAGGTACAACCAGAACACGACGCTGCAACGACGTCAGATTTCAACGTTGTGACAACATTGAAATCTGACGTTGTGATAACATTGAAGTCTGACGTCATGGGTGTTGCAAATACAACTTCCCACTGACCCAATTCTGACGTCAGGTACAACCAGAACACGACGCTGCAACAATGTCAGATTTCAACGTTGTCACGACGTCAGATTTCAATGTTGTCACAACGTTGAAAACCGACGTCATGGGTGTTGCAAAAACAACTTCCCACTGACCCAATTCTGACGTCAGGATAGAACTGGCAAACGACGTTGCAACAACGTTGTGTGCCTGCTGGGAAGAGGAAGAGGAATAAGACTAAAGCTGTTCAGACTACTCTTCTTCCCTTCTTCAAACATCAGGAATCCCATAAACTCCTTCAACAAGAAAAGGAACCTTGCCAGCCATGCATGAAACTGGCTAATTATCAGAGGAAGATGCAGAAATCTCCGGCTCACTGTCTCAGTAATCTCTCCAATCACAAACATCTCTCAGGCATCGACATGCATTACACACGGCTATTTTTGGCTGAGTAGAGAATGCATTTACGTGCAGTAATTTATTTTAAAAAACATTTATCTGTGGTCTCCATTTACGTATTTAGTTACTGTCATCAGTAGCAACTTCGTCATACATAATACATATTGTTAGGGCCCAGGGTTCAAGGATTGACACAAGGAGAAGCACTCGAGTTCCTCCTGAACTCCTGTTCCGGAGGCCACCAGTCACGGATAACCCCACGGCCCAATGGGTTGTTAAGCAATGACGGAAGCCAATTGGTATTGCCACTACTTCGCGTGGGTATCATACCTTTGGACGGCCACACCAAGTGAGTTTCATGCCCTCAATAAACACTCTGATTACTGCCGAGCGATACAGTGAGTGTGCGCTGGCTAATAAGAGCAAATCATGTGGGGTAGAACTTCACGGCTAACACGACGTGCAGTGTTACGGATCCACACCAAATGCAGATGGGAGTTTCGGCAGGGGGTTGCTTGCAGCCTATTGTTGATCTGTGCAAAGTGTTCGATCCAGTGAATCGGGATGCCCTCCAAAGGATTCTTGGTCTTCATGGGGTGCCACCATAAATGATCAATGTGACATCTGACCTTTCCTCTGGTACTGAGAGTGCTGTGAGATATAGTTATACCATCTGACTTATTTCCAGTTGTTACTGGAGTTTGTCAGGGTGTGTACTGTCCCGTCCCCCCCCCGCACCACTTTTCAGCACTTGTATGGACTGGATTCTGGGGAGGATGTCAGAGGGATCAAGCTGTGATGCATTGTTTGGGAATGTCAAGATCTTTGACCTTGATTCTGCAGATGATGCAGTCATCTTTGCGGAGACTCTGGATATCCTTTTGAGAACTCTCGAGGTGTTGAACGAGGAGTCGGAGCCGATGGGATTACAGGTCTCCTAGGTCAAAACTAAGATCCAGGGTTTCAATGAAATATTGGATGCTGCTATCTTGTCTGTACCTGTTTTAGTGAGGATGTTGAGGTCACAGAAAGATTCACTTACCTTTGCAGTGATATTCATGTCTCTGCTGGCTGTGAGCCAGAGGTCAATAGACGTCTGGGTTGGGCCTCAGGAGTCATGGATTCACTGGATGATGGGGTGTGGTGCTGTCAGTACCTGAGTGGGAGGACGAAAGTCTGAGTCTTCAGGTCCTTGCTCTCTCTTGCTCTGTGAATGTGAGACTTGAACACTGACCAGGGATCTGAGATGAAGGCATAATTCCTTTGGTGCCAGGTGTCTTCAGACAATCCTTGGCTATCACTAGTTGGACTTTGTGTCCAATGAGCGGTTGCTGAGAGAGACCAAATTAGATTTGGTACCTGCATAGTCTGTGAGCATCAGCTGCGGCGGTATGGACATGGGTATGGACTCATTTTCCTGATGCTGATCCTGCTCACCAGATTCTCTCAGTAAGGGAGCCTCGTGAGTGGAGGACACCAATGGGCCAACCACATGCCTCGTGGTTGCAGCAGGTTGATCAGCATCTCAAGGAGATGGGGATGAGCCAGGCATTTGCCGAGGGGATGGCCAGACGGAGGCCCCTGGAGTACCGGCGGGAAGTGGATGCAGCAATGCGCTACACCAGCACATGCTTACATACCTAACCTGACAACGTGCAGACTACACTAGAGCGATGGAGGAATATGTGACAAACTGGGTACATTCACAATAATAAACAAGTATATTTACAACAAGGGAGAGGAAAGGTACAGAATGTGGAACAATAAGCAAAGGTTTCAATTCACAGCAACATTTGTACAGCAGGGGAAGCAAGGATTGGTGTGGTGCGGTAAAAGAAACGCAATTATTTTCAAAAGAGGACGCAATGCAGAGCTAACCCTCCTCTTTTGTGTGCAGCACAAGGCTGCGGGTAGCATCATTGCCTGAAGGCACGCCTGTGTCGCTGACGCAATGCCCCTATTACCAGTACACTGGTACTCAATTAGCCAACCTCAGAAGAATGACAGGCTGAGTCAACCCCACCCAGTGTTAATTCAACGGCCGACAGGGCTCAAACTCAGGACTAAGAATCATGCACCACCAGGAACCTATTCCCCATTTTCCATTGAAACAATGCTCCGTTATTTGCCATTCACGGCATTTTTCAGGAACGTACCCCCCGCGAATAGCGGGGTCCGACAGTACTGCACTCAGTCTGGCGCCTGGCTCTTCTCACCATCACGCACTCCACTCCATAGGCTCTGTCCCTGTTCTGTTCCGCAAGGTTCCACTCTGCCAACCAGGAACGCACCAACCAACCAACCGAGCCAAGCTGAGTCAGAGAACCGAGAGCGACGTAACGCTTGCCAGAGTCAACCTAATGTGCGGGGCGCACAGTCTTTATAATCCCCTAGTGGGAACGGTGCTTGGGAGAGGATCAGGCGGAGTGATGGGTGTTTTCCAGCACCCTCAGTGGTGTGCAGACCATTTCCACATTGTTGGCTACACCCTTGCGATGGTTTGGCAGCAGAAATAGCCAGGACTGTTGAAGACAGGAGAAAATTGAGGACAGGACAGTGGAAATAGTCATTTTTTCCAGGACTATTGAGGAGTTTCAAGGACTGCGAACAATGCAGAAGCGAATAGGTAAGTTCTCCGAATCAATTTTTCCAGAGAGAAACAGTGAGAATAAGACTTGCAAAGACATGCTGTATCCCAGATGTCGACCTATCTTTTGGTCTTTTTCAGGTTTGTTGAAATGAAAGCAACTGCTCTGTCAGTGGGAAAGGGCATCATTCAGTACAATGTATAATCAGCAATTCATGGTCAAAATGAAATATGTAACGGAGAACAAAGTAAATACCTATTTTGGGGAGGCAAATCCCTAATTAACTTTTATTTTATACCATGAACAAACTTTAGTCCATCATGAGTGACGAAGGTTGTGGTCAAGTTTCATCAAAATCGTGTGTGTAGTTTTAGAGAAGAACAGCCGAGTATTTACATACTGACTGACACCGCATGCTACTAATACCTCACCTGAACAGGTGAGCTAAAAATGGGAGGTTATTCTATTCTGAACAGCAAATAAATAAATAAATAAACAAGTGAAGGTACATTCAAAGTACACTGCCTCCATGCCAAATAAATAACTAAATAACAAATCCTCCAGCGCGCGACATTGCCGGGGCGCCCTTGGCACCCGGTGATGTTACCGTGCAGCACATGGAGATGGAATTGGGAGGGAGCGGTGCACAATAATCGATTGATTGATTGCATAAATAAAATAAATAAATAATAACGATAAAATAATTGATTTCTCATTCAATTGCTGAATCGCATGCCGAAACCACTGCTGTTTCATCTGAATCTGTAACTTTTTGTAATTAATGGAAAAATGAATAAATGATCAATTAATTGATTAATCAATAAATCAAAAATACCCTTTAGTTGCCAAATCACTTGGTCAGCGTCATGTTCAAATAACACCTTCCTTGCTCAAAATATGCCCGAGATATTGCCAGGATGATAAATATAATAAATAAGTGATAAATAAATCGATTATTTACAATGTAAATTATAATTTATAAATTATAATGTCATTTTATTTATATTTATAATGTAAATTTCAGAGTTGTTAAAAAAGGCACTTTTCAGGGAACAAGTAATGGGTTTGCAACTGCAGCTGTTCTGCAGCAATGGAAGTAAATGAAGCCTTAAAATTTGATGCAAACAATTCCGACAGGTGTCCCAACTTTTGTTGATTAGTTACAAACCCTCTGTCGGTATAAAAGCAGTGTTGGAACAGACTGTGTTGCTACACCCTCTGAAGCATTATTTGGATAATATTGCACTGCAGAAAGTAGTATATTGCTATCATAATGGTGAGAAAAAGACAATGAACAAAGGAAGACAGACAGACCATTACAACCCTTAAAAGTGTAGGTCTTTCCTTTCGAGACATTGCAAAGTAAGCCAAGGTGTCAGTCAGTACAGTTTCCTACACCATCAAAAGGCACTTGGAAACTGGAGGAAACTCTGACAGGAAGAGGTCTGGCAGACCCAAAGCCACAACACAATCAGAAGACAAGTTCCTGAGAGTCAACAGCTTGCGTGATAGGCGGCTCACAGGACAGCAGCTTCAAGCACAGCTTAACACTGGTCAAAGTAAGGAAGTCTCAGTTTCAACTGTGAAGAGAAGACTGAGAGCTGCAGGTTTGACAGGTTGAGTGGCAGTCAGAAGCCATTTCTGAGGTGGCAAAATAAGAAAATGAGGCTTGCCTGGGCAATGAAGCACCTCCAGTGGACTACTGAAAACTGGAAGAAGGTCTCATGGACCGATGAATCAAAATTTGAAATCTTCGGTTCATCACGCAGGATTTTGGTACGCCGTCAAGTTGGCGAAAGGAAGGTTCCTCAGTGGGTGACACCAACTGTCAAGCATGGAGGAGGAAGCGTGATGATCTGGGGCTCTTTTGCTGGATCAAGAGACGGCAACTAGCACAGCGTGACTGGCACCCTGAACAAAAGGGCGACCACAGCATTTTGCAGAGACATGCAATACCCTCTGGTCTTCGCCTAGTAGGTCAGGGGTTCATCCTACAGCAAGATAACGACCCAAAACATACCTCGAGGCTATGTCAGAACTACCTAAGAAGAAAATAACAAGATGGTACACTTCAAATCATGGAATGGCCAGCACATTCTCCAGATTTAAACCCCATTGAGCTGGTTCGGATGAACTGGAGAGAAGGGTGAAAGCAAAGCAACCTACAAGTGCAACACATTTGTGGGAACTTCTGCAACTGTTGGGAAGAACTTTCCGAACAATATTTGATTTCCATTGTATAAAGAATGCCACGTCTATGTTCGGCTGTTGTATCTGCAAAAGATGGCTACTTTGATGAGGCAAAAATTTAGATTAAATTTTGTTCAACAAAACGATTCCATGATTTCTTTTTTATCTGCAATTGTTAATTTGATCTATGCTTTAATTAGAGTACATTAAAACATTGAACTGCTTAAATTTCAGTAAAAACTGGAAAATGGGGGTGTTCTAAAACGTCTGAGCAGTCGTGTGTATATACTGTTACGGAAATAGCCCTTATGGGACGACTAAGTATAGGATTAGCTCAGATCCCCCATTAAATGCCTGTTTATATAGGTTGTTTGGGAAAGTGTACGATACATGTGCATCGGGAGATGTAAAAGACTGTTGTTATGTTCATACAGTGGTGAAACGAGAGATCGCTCTTATTCCTTCCTCATCCCGGATAGGCCCCACCCCGTCAGAGAAGGAGGGGTGTGGCCTAGAGAGAGAGGTGTGGCCTGGAGAGGCAGTGACGCGAAGGGGCGGAGCCTTTGGTCAGTTAGTCGACGAGAGAGGCGTGTGTTGAAGCGAGCAAACGAGAGAGAGAAGAAACAGGTTCAGTTTTGGAGTTTGGACGAGCGTCGCTCTCGAGGGTGCTCGGGTTTCGGAGGCCACGGGTGCCGAAAAGGGGTTCTCAGTTCGGAAGGCAATAGAGGAACTGAGAGGACGAAGCAGGAGTCGGGCTTCGAGGCAGGAAGGCAGGAGAGGAGACGCCAGAGCGTCTGACGGTCCTTACTCACCTCACGGCTCGACACTGTTGATCCGCCTGTGGAACTCAGACCTCGACTTGGGCCTTGTCTGGAGGACAGGCCAGGCCTGGATTTGTGTGCTGAACCCTGGAGAGAGATCGGCGGTCTCGCATCGTCGACGTTGCGCCTAGCCGGAAGGCGCTGAGGAGAACGTGCGCACGCGGTGACTAAAGCAGAAAGGTGCTGCGCCGCCATTTCTTGCCGCGCGGCACGTTCGAGCTGGGAGTTCGAGCCCGTGGACACCTGCTTGTTTGCTACAAGCGCCATTCGTGCTTCTTGACGCTTTCCTCTCGTCCATGAGCCATCACCAAGTACTCTGTCTGCATGCATGCTGTCTGTCTGTTTTGTCTGCATGTGTTGTATAAGGCATATTTCAGTAGTGATCCCCTCAAAACCTGTAGCCATGGTTCCCTAGTTAAGAATGGGTTGATTGTTAATAAAACCATTGTCGTGTTTATTGCTTGTGTTGTGATCCCTGATGTTCCCCAATAAATCTGGTTAATTCTTATGAAGTTGCCGCTATGGATTAATGCGTGTCGCGTCGAGGAACGATCCATTCGATTGGCATATAAAACCAAAAGTGGTTACAGACTGGTGGACTCCGCTCGGTCTCTGACAAAACCGGTCTGTAACCAGGGGTTCTATCTCCCCAACTGGTAAGGTTCAGGATTACGTTGGTATCGCGATTGAAGATGCGTGACCCGAGGCCTGTGCCGAGCCGGCCGGCGTTATAGATTCCCGGAGACGGTGGTGGCGAGGCTGGCACCAGGGACCGGGTCAGAATCCCGCCACCCCGGATCCGCAATATATATAATTTTTTTTTTTTTTTGCATATCAATTATATGTACATACACACACACACACACACACACACACACACACACACACACACACACACACACACACACACACACACACACACACACACACACACACACACACACACACACACACACACACACACACACACACACACACACACACACGAGAGATCTCCGTTTGTACATTATTGAATGCCTATTTGTCTATTAACATGCGAATTTACACATTGAATTATGTCCACTCGACTTCGCGACCTTGTACGAATTCACCGAACCCTCAACCTCCAACCCTTCCACTGAAATTTGTTTAATCTCTCGTCTCATTTTCCACTACCCCAGACATGTGAATTGCATTAACGAGTTTTGCACTCAAAATGTTTTAAAATATGTATTCATATGGCATTGACTGCAAAATGCAAGAATTCTTGGAATATGGGACAGTTCAGGAGCAGAGATAAAATGGCCTTTCGTGTTGCCACTGAAGAAAAAGACAATGATAGCTCTTGCCGATATTGGGATGGGGAATATTGACTTCTGCGAGCACAACATCCCAATTTAAATTCCAAGTAAGTTGTAAATGTAAAAGAAAAAAAAAACTGTTTGCTCACAGGACACAATTACATCACTGGTATTTCATGATCACTCACTGGTATAAAATCACTGGTATAAAAGTAATAATCTTCATACAACGAATTGGACAGTCCTCAACTGTAATCACCACAGCCCTTAAAAAAATGAGGATGAAGCTTACTACAAATTCATTACATTTTAAAGGTTTTCTGCAAGCAATTTTAAAAATGAATAATTAATCACCACGTACATGATTACAAATTATACCGTGCGTCCATTAACTTGTCAAGAACCCAAATGTGTGATCAGATCATTTCTAAGGTAAGAAAAGATTGTGAAAGTACCCTTCCTTGACGACGAGCCTGGAAATGCGGTTTCTGCTTGTTGCACCAATCATAAGGTCGACTATTCTTTTTATGCAGGCGTCCTTTTGACTGGGCACCTTTCACTGTAGCCCTCTTCTGATTGACAATGCAGGCCTGAGGCACAAGGAGCGATCTGTAGCCAAAGCAATTTCGGACTTGATACATGGTACATGTCCCTTTAAAACACATCCAAGCTTGTGCAACATGATGGAAAATGCTAAACATACATGTGTGATCACTTGGTGTGGTAATGTGGAGGGGACTACCACTCCAAGCAAGAATCAAGAGTTGCACCAACTTGTACTGAAAGATCAATATTGAACCAATTCTGCATTCAGATAAAGTCACTTGAGCAAACAAGTGAAAGGACTAATTATTATTATTATTATCATTATTAAAACTGGATTTACATAGTAAGATTTGTATGATGTGCAGAGAAGCAAGAGTGAGGCCTGCCTAATATAACCTGTGACATACAACTGAACCAAGCCAAAAACTGCACACGATGGTTTATATGACAACATAGTCAATCATTTCATGAATTGATACAATGAAGTGTCAATAATCATAAGAATAGTCATAAATAATAATAATAATTATAATAATAAGTACAAGTTAACAGTGTATTCATTTTTTTTACAAGCAGTATCAGCACTGCTTCTATTTCATTGGCCCCAAAACCATTCCAGATCGAAGACTAGCTCACAACACCTCAAGAACAGCACCAACATATAAACCATCAAGAGACCCATAAATCTTTTTGCGAAAGCACACCATCACCTTGTTCCATCTAACACCACACATAAAAGCAGCCATTTTTGAAGCTATATAAATTTATGTGCAACCAAGCTCCATTTGACTCATCGTCGTTCTGTTGGTGTAACAGGAGATCATTATGATGCACTGTCTGTCCAACCATACTGCTGGGAGATGTTTGCACAAAACCTCGTTGAAGGTGAGTTGGGTCAAACGGTCACAATAATACATAATGCAAAAGGTGACAACATCATGCTCCCAAAGACAAAGCATTTAACAAATATACAGATTGCATCTCTAAAAGTCAAGGGAAGTTATTTATCTACCACCTAAATCTCGATTTTCCCATTCACGATTTAAACGAGGGGCCTTACAAATATTCCATACACCAAAACACTTAAGTGATTTGATAGCTGCCAAGCTCAGAACAGCTTTCTGGCATCAACCATGCAGCCAAGGAAACATAAATAAATATGATTAAAGGAAACTAAAACTCGAATTTCAAAATCTGAGACAAACTATATTTGATCATTATTTAACTTTTCATTTTTGCATCTGAAGTTGGAAAAATAAACTAAAATTTAAAAAAGCACCATTAAGCAGCAAGTGCAACGTAGTGAATTTCCCAAGAGCTTCTGTGGAGAAAGCCATTTCTTGCCACCGGGGTCCTCGAATGACTACAAAACATCTGTTGGCAACTTCATTTGTGAACAATACATATAATCTTAAGAAATGGTGCATTTTTTGAAAACGAAATTCAGAGCTCTTGGGTTATCATTAAAATATGCTGTAAAACAAATGTGGGTGGGGGGGGGGAGGTAAAAAAAATTGTGCACTTGATTCGTGCATTTTAATTCCGAAGACAAAGATGCAGCAAAGGATTTCAGACTGCAAATTATTCCTAAACTTGGTGGCTGGCTGATATTAAGCCTCAGGCTACAAGAAATGAAGAAGCATTACCATGGACCACTACCCAAAGGTCACATGGATTTTTGCAAGTTTTATATCAATGCTGGTCAGACTAAGATGGTGCTGTTTCTGCCTTTAGGCTTTTTAAAACAAGATAACACCCCCCCCCCGCCCCCACCGCAGTTATGATAAAACTTGTGGAAGGAAGACAGAATGAAAGTGATGCTGTGATTAATCTGAGCTGAATGAAAAACACTTTTCTGCAATTCCAAACACAGCAAATGTTCTGATGGCATCATTTTCAATTCTGTGTCAAATCAGCACCGAGAATCATCTGGTTAAAAAAAAAAAATCATCTGCCCAGCAGTAATAGGCTGGAAAAGGTGTAGGGTGGGGGAAGGTTGTGGTAAGTGCTGCTCATGTAATTGTTGGGAAATTGGATTTTAAGGACCCAAAAATATTTGTCCCCAAATGTGAAAAGAAATGCAAAATATCTCAAAAATAATTCCCAACTTTAAATTAAAAACATGCCATAGCTGTTGTTTATGTTTATAAATATGATTCGTTTTGGTGGTTAAATGTGTGCCTTGGTTAATTTATTTATTTTAATCATGACTGTGACCCAGCACGATGGCCTGTCGTACAAAAACAGAGAAACGCAAGGCAGTCAATTGAAGTGAGGTTCAGACACAATTATTTCAAAAATGTCTTCAAAAGAACTAGTTCCAGTGCCAAACAGCAACAGTTTGCTGTTTGACTGTGTTAGGATACCATTTAAGAGTGTATTGCGTGTCGACATACTATATCCGATGCCAAACAACAACAATAGTTTGCTATTTTAAAAGAAATGTTAGCCTGCAGAAAGTCAATCTTTTAATTAAAACACATAAAAGGCACGAATAAATCACGTCAGTGCTTGTTACAAACCAAAGCGTAATTTCCTCTCTGCTGAACAGAGTGCATGGTTCAAATTACAAAGTCCCCAGGTAATAATCACCCCTCATGCCAATGAGCTGCACAACAGGAATCTTAGCTGGGGGATGGGTGGGAAAGGAAGGGTAGGGAATGGGAGGAGAGTCGCAGGAGAAAGGGTAGTGCTTATCGCTCGCTCTCTGTGGCACATCAAAAGCTCCAGTGGTACCCAATTTCTTCAAAAATACAGTGCAATGTGAATCATGGAAATAGAAAGAAAATTACATAAAAACATCAATCTTTAAATCCAGCCGTCAAAAGTCGTATCGATCATCATTTATGACGTCTTCCAAACCTAAGATTAAGCCCGATGCATATACCCAATTAGCAGGAGTGCCAAATTAATACAGAGAGCCAAAGAAAGGAACTGAGCCCATGCATCTTCAAACTTTTCTTTTTGAAGTTAGCTGAAGCTCCAATTTGTTTGAAAAGAATGGTGCAATAACAACTGCTTTACATTTGGTAGAGAGCAGGATGGTTTCCAAAGTTCTTGTAATTAGACAATCAAATTCCTTTGAGGTGCAATTCAAGAATTCATAAATAGACATGTTCGTAATGTTAAAAGCATTATGGTTGAACTGTGTGGATGTCACAAGACCTCTTGGGAAGTGAAATTGTACGAGTGAGTTTGTTCGGTTTGTTTTGTTGTAGCAATGTTGATGTTTGAAAGTTTTTCTCCCAACATGGAATAATCAGCTTGGATCTTCCATGCCTCTTTGGGGATGACTAAATTATATGATAACATTATGGTTAACTTTAATGTGTAACAAAGAATAAAAAAATTTTGGTGCTTTAAGCAAAAAGACATTTTTCTGGATTAATTGTGACATTTGACAAAACGTTCAGGGAAGGATAATACACCCAATGCATCAAAATTGTGACAACTTGGACAGAAGTTTCTGGCAACCTAAGAAAAATAAAATAAAAAGGCTTTTTTCAAGTGCTTAGCAACGAAGTTAATAAACCTTAATGCATTCCAGGAAATAAAACAACAACAACAACAACAACAACAACAAATAACATAATTCCTCATGAACATTTCTGAAACAAATGTTTGCTCAGGAGAGAAAAAAAAGAGTGAAGTTTCTCACTTTTGTGACCATCGAGTCAATTTCCTGAAACTGCATGAACATAATCAGGCAATAAACCTCTCAAACACCTCACTCCCATCACGCACAACACACAACACACATACACATAGCCTGGTGTTGGCTTCGTGGTTAGAGTCGCTGAATTGGGATCCCAGGGTCCTGAGTTCAAGTCCCGTTTGCCACTGAATTAACACCAGGAGGTTGACTCAGCCTGTCATCCTTCCGAGGTCGGCGAAATGAGTTCCAGTGTACTGGTCCCGGTGTATGCCCCGGTTAGAATCGGGGTACCGTATCCTTGTGTGTTGTAAGAGGCGACCAGGGTTGGCGTCTGGAAGGGCATCCGGCCAGAAAAAAACATTGCCTCAAGAAAGGAACCGTGATTGTCCTTGAGGTAAATATCCTTGAGTGGCCCAGTCAGCGCTCCGACCTAAATCCAATTGAAAATCTGTGGCAGGACTTGTAGATTGCTCTTCATCAACGCTCCCCACGCAACTTAACTGAGCTTGAACAGTTTTGTACAGAAGAATGGGTAAATATTACCCAATCAAGGTGTGCAAAGTTGGTGGAGACCTATCCAAACAGACTCACAGGTGTAATTGCTGTCAAAGGTGCTTCCACCACGTATTAACTCAGGGAGATGGACACTTATCCAACCAAGATATTCTAGTTTTGTATTTTTTTATTAATTCTCTGAAATTTGTGGAATTTGTTTTTCATTGAGAAGTTGTGGGTTACGATGTGTAAATAAAGGTGGAAAAAGTCTGATTTAATACAGTTTAATTCGAGGTTATAAGGCAACAAAAGGAGAAAAAAAATTTGAAAGGGGGTGTGGACTTTCTATAGGCACTGCATAGACTAGCAGAGCCTTCCCATCACTTCGCTGACAGACCAATTAGTTGTCGTGTTGACCTCAAATTTTGTGCAAGAAGGAGAATGAAAGGAAGACAAATTTACAAGTGCATCGAGGCTTTAACCCTTCCCCCTCACCACCCACTACCAGACCCCATCCTCACGTCCCACTCCCTCCCTTGCCCCCCTTTTGTGTCCTGATGTCCCTTCCCACTAGAAATGCCTCACACACGATGACAGGCTTTGACAGACCCATCCATGTTTTCTTTTTTTTGGGGGTGGGGTAGATTTGAAGGAGGACAAATTTACCCATGTGAAGAATGCTTTAACGTCAGCGTTACCCAGGGAAAAAGAGAAAATTGTAATACCCTCTGCCGCCACCACCACATGTCGCTACATGGTACACATTTACCTCGAGAATTTATGCCAGTTCACCCCCCCCCCTCCAGTCCCCCACGTGAGGCTGTGTCACATAGCCTATGTTACCCCTACATAAAGCTGTATTTGCACCACAACTTTGTTGTTTGTAACTTGAACGATATGGCCATGCATAAGGAACAAAGAAAGCCAGAGAGAGAGGAAGAGACAATAATGTTTTCTATGTATGTATGTATGTATGTATGTATGTATGTATGTATGTATGTATATATATATATATATGTATGTGTGTGTGTGTGTGTGTGTGTGTGTGTGTGTGTGTGTGTGTGTGTGTGTGTGTGTGTGTGTGTGTGTGTGTGTGTGTGTGTGTGTGTGTGTGTGTGTGTGTGTGTGTACACACACTAGTGGGGTTTGCTTACACATTTTAAGTAATAACCAACCATGCTTCCTCATTGTTTCGGGTCGCTGACCTGCATTTGTCCTTTTCATTGATTTATTTTCAGGGTTTTTTTTCATTTATTTATATTTTCATATGCTTTCCAATGGGTCTGTGATTTGTCCTGGTGTACCAGCTTCAACGTGCGTCGGCACACAAAATTACCGTGTCGTTATATCAGGTCGTTCACCTGCATTTTTTTTTCCATTTATTTATATTTTCTTAATACATGCTTTCTGACAGTTCTGTGATTTTTCCTGATATATCGGCTTTGATGTCTGTTGGCATGCAAAATTTCAGCTTTCTATGTCACCCGGAAGGCACCAAACTTTAATAGCAGTCAGTGAGTCAGTCAGTGAATCAGTGGTTAGAATGATATATACATATATATTTTCAAGTAATGGACAAAAAAATGGAAACACCTGGGTAAATGAGGCCCACCAAGTATGTTGAAAGCAACTGCATCCTCAAAGGTGTGGCCCATGTGTTAATTAAGCAATTAACATCCCAGCATGCTTAGGGTCATGTCTAAAAATGCTGCACAGACCTAGTCCTCCGGAATTATGGCCAGCACGGCTGCAAGAGGAAACCTCAGTGACTTAAAGATGGGTGATTGGTGGGGCACGTTTGGCAGGAGCTTCAATGACAAAGACAGCTCAACCTGCTAATGTTTCACGAGCAAAACTGTCTAAGCCTCTAAGGTGATGTCGGCATGGAACGCCGAGGGAAAGCCATCATCAGCAAAGGGCAACAGTGGGCGGAAGTGCATACTCATGGATCGTGATGTCCGTGCATTAATTTGAAGTGCAAGACAAAGCAGGCGAGCAATTACAGATTTCAACAGACTGTAAATTTCAACCTGGGGCACGAGCAGCCAGTTTCATCAAAAATGGTCTGCCCAGAACTCCACAGAGGGGGATACCATAGTCGGGTTGCAGTACACTAACCGCTCATCACTCCTGGCAATGCACGTTTGCGAGTCCAGTGGCGCAAAGAGCAAAGGCAATAGCAAAGAACACAGGCAATAGTTTCACCAGAATGACTGAGGGGCCTTTGTGTGTAGAGCCATGTTAAATCAGCTGACTAAGGGGCTTATGTGCTGAAGTGTAAAATCTTTCTTGGTGACACAGTTTTTGCTCTGTAAATAACTGTTTTGCCTGGAAATGCATGTCCATTTTGGGCTTCGTCAACTTTCTAAACTGCTCGATCGTCATTTCTCCGTTGGTTAGATACTAGTGTGTAAATCATGGATGAGAGTTCTGCCCCACTGTTTGGCTATGGTTAGTCACGTGGGGAGTTCTTAATCACGATCGTCAAAACCAGGGCCCAATGGGAAAAGGAGGTGGGGGGAGGGGGTGTGGAGTTCAGTTCCTGGCTTCAATGGAATATGGAGGAAGGTAATAGACTGATAGAAAAAGGTGGGCAGCAGCTAAAAAGGAACATATGACAATTTAAATAAACATGTTAAATATATAAATAAAGCATGTTAACAATGAAATAAACATGTAAATAAAATAAATAGTGTGAAACCAGAAGAGCACTCGGTAGAGTTCGGTGCCTTCCGAACTCCACAAATCTCAACTTAGATTTGCAAGAATTTGTTCAGTAAAGGATGATTTTGTGGAACGTGCTGAGAAGGTTTTTTTTCCATCATGGTAAACAGAGGATATTTGGATGATTGTTTGATCAGGTCTTGTGAGAATGTCTTTACACTCCATCATCGCCTTCTATTACCTCCACCACCGAAGGTGAAGGAGGTTGTTTTCACCCCTTTCTGGCTCTTTGCCTATCTGTTTGTTTGTTTGTCCATTTGTATGTGTGCAGGATATCTCAAAAAGTTGTGCACGGATTCGGATGAAACTTGATGGACAGGTTGGGTGTGTGACAAGAATGAATTGATTCGATTTTGGTGAAGATCTGAATCTGGATTTGGATAGGAGAATTATTTAATTTATAAAGTGATTCTTCACCATTGAGAGATAGGACCAAAAACTATATAGTACTGTATAGCATGATATTTCAAAAAAGGTATTGGGCCCGATATGGTCTTGTGGATCAGGCATTATGTGGTGGAGGTATGTGCTCTACTGAGTGCTCTTCCAGAAGAAGGATATTGCAATTTGAAGTAGATATGATTGATATATCTACTTATTTAGATATATCAATTTATGCAATTCTAAGTTTGAAGAAGGATATTGCATTGCTGTGTTGACTGACTGTCTGGACCACAACTTTGAGGTTGTGGGTCCATTGATGTTGAGTAGTCTACCGATGTGGACCTGTGACCAGGGTTGTGGATCTGCCGTTTGGAGAGATTTTGGGCTGAAAGGATCGAAAACTCTATGAAAAACGGTGCCCAGCTGATGATCCGGGAAGTTGGGAAATCAGTCAAATGCTTATAAGTTAAGGTTAGAACTTCAAATAATAATAGCTTTTGTAAGTACGTGTGTGTGTGTGTGTGTGTGTGTGTGTGTCTGTGTGTGTGTGTGTGTGTGTGTGTGTGTGTGTGTGTGTGTGTGTGTGTGTGTGTGTGTGTGTGTGTGTGTGTGTGTGTGTGTGTGTGTGTGTGTGTGTGTGTGTGTGTGTGTGTGTGTGTGTGTGTGTGTGTGTGTGTGTGTGTGTGTGTGTGTGTGTGTGTGTGTGTGTGTTTATGTCTGGCTTTCTTCTTGGGACTACGGTGCAGTAATTATTCTTTATTTTGATGAACTGAGCTATGCAATGTATGATCCAGTATAACATATCGGATCCAATACATTTTTGAGATATCATGCTATATATTATTTTTGGCACCATCTCTCAATGGTGAAAATCACTTAAAAAAATTGTCGTATCTGGATCTGTATTCGGAGCTTCACCAAAATCGAATCAGTTCATCCTTGTCACACACCCAACCTGTCCACAAAATTTCATCCGGATCTGTCAACAACTTTTTAAGATATCCTGCAAACAAACAAACAGACAAACAGAAAGGGGGTGAAAACAACCTCCTACACCTTCAGTGGTGGAGGAAACAAGTAAAAAAGACATAAAATGTCAGCCCTTATTGTTTTAGTAATTTTGCTGTATGGGGTTAAAGGGCTAGCCCATATTTATGTAAAACTAAAATGGCTGCCAGTCTACCAGTCAGCCATCTTTGATCAGATCACAAAATAAAGTGAGGTGCACATGTATGCCATCATGTACTGTACTTGTGGCACGCTTTTTAATTTTTTTTTTGTATACCTTGTCGAGGCTCGTGTGAGATCTAACACAACGCACAGCAAGGGGGGGGGGGCATGAGACAAGAGGGGCGGGAGTGGAAAGGACAAAACAGTGGGGAACAGAGACATTTGGAGATCTGTGGAAGGGAGAAGGATGGGGTGGGGAACATGGGGAATACAAGATGGACATTACAGGGACTTTCAGGAAGGAAAGCAGGAATTTGAAGGAGGTGGGCTTGGGTGGATTATCGGGGGTAGAAAATATCGAGGATTTGGATGGGGGATGATAAGAGGTAGTGATGAACAGCTGCTTGGAAGGCCTGGAGGGAAGAATGGGATTGAATAGAGTGAGGGAGTTTATTCCAAAGGTGGGGGAAAAAGAGGAATGAAAGAGTGAAGGTGAGCAGTGATTCGTGATTTTGATAGTTTTACCAGAAGGGAGTTGTTGGCCGACCTTGAGCGCCCTGCGGAAATGTGGTGGGGACAAATCGCAGAGAGAGAGAGAGCAGGGGGGGCAAGGCTGGAGAGGAGACGGTAGAAGACAGAAAGACCACCGACCAGCCTGCGGTGATTGAGTGAGAGGCCCAAAGACTCAGCCTCATTGCGGGAGATGCCAAAATCAGACCATGCATGTCTGAGAAATGGTTGGGGACACATTTAAGTAATAAAATGGTCACAAGTCGGCCATGTTGGATCTGATCTCGAGAAAAAAAAAATGACTTGCATATGTAAGCAATCATTCATTATCCGGGTGTTTAGTTTGAACAATATCAGTAAATGCATGTCCGAGAAATGGTTGAGGACATGTTTGACACCGGGTTTTTTTTCGACAACTAAAATGGCTGCCAGTCGGCCATCTTGGATATGATGTCAAAATAACAAATTATGTGCATATGTATACCATCATGTGTTAGTCTGTGCCAAGTACGAATAAAATTGATCCATGCATGTCCAGGATATGGTTGCGGACGCACACGCACGCACAGACATAAAAATCGAGACCAAATCCATAAGCCCCCGTTTCGGACTAAGTCCGGTAAAAGACAACAAAGATGTCATGCATTGCACTACACTTACGAAATCCATATAACAGATTTGACCTTAAAAATAAATGGTTGTTGAATTCAATGAACAAATATGCAACTCCACGTCAAATTTCAAGTCAATCAGATGAAAATTGACAATTTCAGAAATTCAGCCTATGTTGACCTTTCACCTAGGTTGAGCTCAAAAATAATTGGTGGTTGAATTCTGTGACCTGATGTACAAATACTGTTGGAATTTCAAGTAAATCGAATGAAAATTGAGGATTGTAGAAATACCACCCAAGTTGTTGATCTTTGGCCCATGTTAACCTTTTGACCTCAAAAAATCGGCCTCTTCCTGATGACGACCTCTACCATGTGGTGAAGTTTTGTGAAGATCGGTTTAAAATTGTAACCTGCAGGCGAATGACATACAAACAAACAAACAAAAGACATCAGGCAGTGCACAATTTTGTTTAGTACTGCCTGACAGGTACAACAAAAATAATGCAAACGATGTCACTGTCACCTTGACCTTTGAGATACATCATCAAAAAAAATGACAGCCTCACTTTTGTCCTCAATCCTTTGGTAAAGTTTGACGAAGATAGCTGAAAGCTTTCCCGAGTTATCGCACTCACAGACAAACATACAGTACGTACGTACATACATACATACATACATACATACATACATACATACGAGAGAGACTGATACATGGCATGACATAAACAAACAGAATAATGCACAAGACCAACCAATATACAGTACTTCAAAAATCTTTGATTTTTGCAAGTATCAAAGACAGACAGACAGACAGACACACAGGAGTGAAAACAACCTCCTTCCACCTTCATTGATGGAGGTAAACTGGAAGGACACTCAGGAGAGTGCATAAATTCACCCGGATCCGGATTCGAACCTTCACCAAAATCAAACTGATTCAGCCTTGTCACACACCCACAACGTGTGCAACAAGTTTTGTCCAAATCCTTCCACAACTTTTAAATGGAGGAACATCAATTAAAATGGAGGAACGTCAAGTACCTTTCGAAAACAGTAAAAAGTAAGAGAACCTTGGGGCACAATCTGAAAGTAATAAAAAAGATAGCAATGAACAGGAACCAAAACAGGGTTTCTTAAATCCTTCTGTTTGTATTGTTAAGGAAACAGTTGGTTAGGAATGGGAGCAGCAGTAAGAAGAGTGCATGACAAAAAGGGAGCAAGATAGTGAGAAAGACAGGCAAATACAGATCTGGTAAAAGAAGGCAGGTAGATTTAATATGCAGCCACTCAATAATGCGATGTGGTGCTTGTGTGTGGTTATGCATGAGTGAAGTATTTATGATTGGTTGAGCGTGGTTAATATCACGGATTTACAGCTGAAAAGTATGAAGATTTCCCACTAAAGTCACAATATTCATTAACTCATCTCTTTTTCATTCATTCACTGCTCTGTTTTTATATCTAATTCACTTCCTTTCGATCCCACTCAATTCTCCAGACAATGTCAAGCTTGCAGCAAAAACGTTTGTCTGTAGTAGTGAAAAGGGTTAGTTTTGAAGAATGAATCAAAAGAAGAGTGATTTAGAAAAAGCATTTAATTAAGCTATTTTCAGCATATGTTTAACATTTTGTAAATCTTGCAACAGATCTTATGAAAAATTTAACAAACGATACAACCAAGCTAAAATGTCTGTCGACCTTCCTATACAGTTGCAGTGTTCACCCAACCCATTTTAATTCAAATCATTAGTCCAGGACACTTACAACAAAACTTCCCAGTTACAGTTAGTTACACCTTCCCACTTCAGGTAAAGTTCCATACATGGTAAAGTTTTGAAACAATAAACACCAGAAATGATAAAAACAAACCCTATTTACATAGCTTTTGTTATATTACTGAAATCAATGACTGTTTGAAGACTTATGAGGTTGTGGTTTTCACCACTGATCAAACAATTCCATCACTACCAACATTTCATCAAATTCATACGTGAGCATGCACAGCTGGAAAGGAGGAGGGGAAGGCCAGATATGTTCTGTTCTGTCGTTGCAACAGCCAGCCTTTGCCGTTTCATTTCAGCAGCTTCAGCATCTGTATCCCATTTTCCCGGCCAGGTGTGACGAGCAGAAGTGAGGCAACGCCAACGCTCTCAAACTTTGCCTTAAGCCAAGAAGCAATAGGCCATACCAGATATCCAACTCAGCCTTAGCAGCATGGGTCCAAATCAAAAAAGCACCGACACACTTTTTTTTTTAAGTCTTTACCTTTTTTTAAAATAAATATCATCTCTTCTTCAGAAATTGCCATTTGCTTCGTGATATACATCAGTTGCCTGAACAAAACTATGCCACACATAGGATTTGGCATCTTTATAACCGAAACTTTGGAGGTTTAAACATGTGTGGTATTTGGCAGATGTCAATCAGAAAGGCAGCCCTTTAATCGCATTTGCATTAATAGTGGCAGAATTATTTCATACATATGCTTCTCTGTCTGGAGAAGCCTGTATGAACAGCAAAATATATAGTTTTTGTAATTGGACCATCTGCACAGATGTGTAACTTATTTAAATTATTTTGCAATTTTTGCACGACCATGCATCTGCATACAGCTGTGTGGAATAATTTAACCCCCTACCCCAAAAAAAGAAAAGAAAATGAAAGAACCCGAAAACTTGCCCGCCAAAACGCATGACAAAGGAAAAACATCCAACGCATGGGATCAGGGAATAAGGAAAAAGAAAAGTCTGGTTTGAATTAACACCATTATTTAAGATGCAAAAGTCCATACTCCATTGGAATAATACTCTGTACAGAGCGTCAGTGCTGCCGAAGCAATCTCCTGGGCTATTGGACACAATCCTGGACGGGTCGCCACTCTGACACAGGATACTCGAATGGCTCAATCATCCCAACAAGCTCGTACTCATTTGGCCAATCTCAGAAGGATGACATGCTGAATCAACCCCATCTGGTATTAAGTCAACGGCACGGGATTTGAACTCAGGACGCTAGGATCCCAAGCCCACCACCCTAACCATAAAGCCAACACTTGGCACATGCAAAAACGATTCTTTAAAATTAATTGGAAGGAAAATAAAAATTAAAAAAATATTTAAAAAACAGCCAATGATGATGTTAAATTAGTGTTACAAAGTAATAAGAATAGTTTGAATAAATCACCAAATTATTAAATTAAAACATGGGAATGAAAAATGACAAAAACATGCAATAAGGGACCTGAAGATTTTATATTTTCAGATATCAGATTGTACAAACAACATGGATGCTAAGATTTTAGGCATCCCGCCCAAGATTAGATCATGGTTACAAAAATTATTATGGCCTGAGGCCCCTTTGTGGTCACGAAGTCAGAGAGATTGTTTTGAACAACAACAAGCTCAAATGAGCTAAGATCCTCGCCCTCTTAATGATGACGTCATAAAAACGAATATGACGTCATTGTGATGTATCAGTTTTGCGATAAATTATAATCTGTGCTAATGCCCGGCTTGATTCCCGCAAACAAAATTCAAACAGCTTGCCTAGTTTCGGAGATAATGGTGTAGGCGATTCCCATTAGCGGCGATATTATGACGTCAACTTATTTCTAGGAAGAATTTCCAAAATCGGAGATGGTTACTGCCTGCGCGTGGGCTTTCTGCATATACATGGCAAGTTTCAAGAAGATCCAATGAAAACTCTGGGTTGTGAAACAAAAAAATGTCAAAAAATAGGAATGACGTCATAAAAATTGATATGACGTCATAGTGATGTATCATATGTGCGGTAATTCATCTCTGCTCATGCCCTGTTCGAGTCCCACAAACAAAATTCAAAAAGCTTGCCTAGTTTCAGTGATAATTTTTCAGGTGATTTCCATTAGCGGAGATATTTTGACGTCATAACTTTTTTTTCTCGGAGGAATTTTCAAAATTGGAGATGGTTACTGTCTGCGCAGGGTATTTTTACATATGTATGCCAAGTTTCAGGATGTTTCGATGAAAACTGTAGGCTGTGAAACAAAAAAGTCCACAAGAACAACAACGTGAGTAAGACTTCGAGATCCTCCACGAGGATCTAAAAAAGGAACAAATATGGCGGTTTTTGGATGCTCCATAGAATCATGTGGTTGTTAAAATAAGGCAATTTCGATACACACAAAGTTAGTCTTCCTGAGAATTCATGTCATTCTCGAAAATGACAACACTGGACAACCTCCGTGCTCTTCCAACCAAAGACAGCCACCTGGAGTAATTTATTTGATAATCCTAGTCACCTAGGGGTAATTGATGAGGTGATAGCTGATTGGTTATTCCCTCCAATTACTGGTGAAACACGATTGGGTCTTGTAATTTACTGTATATTTTTTTTGGCGTACAAGTCAATACTTTTTCCTTCCGGAAGTCCGGGCCTCGACCTGTACTCAGAATCAACTTATCTACAGTATGGGTTAAGACATTGAATTGCATAAATGAGAAAAATTTGCAAAGTGCGATATATTCTGAAATAAACTGTACAATTGTTTATTTAAAACAAACGACAGCAAGTTCCCACTCGATATCATGGATGCGTTTCCTGGAACGTGTGACGCCCAGCAAAGTGATGTTAAGCAGATGAGATATTCCCAAAGATGTTGTGTTATAATGGGAAGATGCACTCCCAGGGCACATTTTCTGTAAACCTAACATAACTTTAACCTCAATTAGCTACATATTGGAGACAAATATTAAACAAATCAATAAATAACACAAATGGAATGCACAAATGGGCAATTAAATGAACAGTTACAGGGGTATTACCAAAATATAGGACTGGGATTACTTGTCGTGATGTGGGAGGTGTGGGTGTGGAGTGGAGGGGTTACAGGGAGGAAGGAAGATCAGGCCTTCTTGTCTAGGACTGACTTCAAATAATTTGTGGGACAGGAAGACAAAGGAGAAAAAAGCCCGGGGTGATACGGCGCTCCTGTCACCCTGATTTGGCTTTCAGGTGAGTCGCGCAGTGAATCTGGATTCCATAAAACTCTGATCGACCTATAGACTGAGCTACGCAGCGAATCCAGAGCGGAGAAGTGGTCACCAAAGTGCCATGAGATGGTGCGACAACAGCAGCCAGGGAAATATAAATATTTGTACGAAGACAAATCTTGTGTTGAGAAAACCAAGAAGGCTAATCGTGGCTGCAAAGCGAGGTGGACAAACATTGAGTGCTTCGATCCTTCATCAAATTCAAGAACCGGTTTGTGTTTGTTTGTCACACTACTCTTCCTACAGTTCTGGGCCAATTACATCCAGACTTGCTACATAGGATTAGCTTGACCTTAATTAGTACACAGAGGTAGCCTGGTGTTGGCTCAGTGGTTAGGGTGGCAGCTTGGAATCCTAGGGTCCTGAGTTCAAGCCCCGTTGGCCACTGAATTAAAAATACACCAGGAGGTTGGCTCAGCCTGTCATCCTTCTGAGGTCGGCAAAATGAGCACCAGTGCACTGGTAAGGGGGACACTGCATCAGCGGCATAGCCGCGTCCCAACCAATGATGCAACCAGCAGCCACAGGCTGCACTCGATATAGAGTACACAGAGGTGTTTTTATCTTAGCTGGTGGTCTTGGTAGTGGTGGGTAGGGGAAGGAGGCCGTAAATTCTCGATGTAAATGTGTATTCTGGGAGAGGGTATTTGAAGTCCCCCCCCCCCCCATTTTTACTGTACAGTATTCCTGTCTCCATGCTTTCCAGTGCAGTGAGGTGTTTTGAATTACACGTTTGAAAATGGATAACAACAATAACAAAAACCGGGTGGCTTATCTCTGGGTGGTGGGGACGTTGAAGGAGCCACAGACAGGCGGGACGAGCAGGTGATGATCAGGCAAGCAGACGATGGTGAGACAAAGTAGCAGGCAGACGAAACAGGCACAGAGCTAAGAAAGGCAGGCACGACGACCTCCTTAAAACTCTCCCTCGACTCAGAACTCTGTGATCCTCCTCCAAACTCCTCAGTTCTCCTCAGACTTCCACGATCCTCTCTCACACACCCAACCACCCGATTAGGCTCTTTCCTCTTCTCGGCCCCTCGGAGGCGATAAAGGCTCTGCCCTTCGGGAGGTGACAAAACGCTCCTCCCCTCGCTCTAGAGGCGATCCAAGCTCTGCCCCTGGAGGTGTTCATTACTCCGCTCCTCTCTTGCCAGGCAGAGCCCCAAGCCAACTGATTCTATCCGGTGAGACATTACAAAGGGGTCTTACGTACAATTCCTTTACCATAATCCCAACCTAATTATTTCCACGCACCATCCTCCATATGGTGCACATTCAAAAAAGACATTCCTCAAGTTGACGTGTCACTACTTATTACATCGAGATTGGCTAACTACTCGTGCATGGACTATGCTACTCTATACATTCCTATCTGCTCTATGGCAATATCTAACCCCCCCCCCCTCGCCACAAACATAACGATATGTAGTGGACAAAATAATGAAAATAGGGCATTAATATGTAAGGTCACTTGGACAAGAATTCAGAACTGAGATATGTCTGGGAATCTGCGGGAGTGAGCTGGTGGTATTCGAATAA
Organism: Eptatretus burgeri; assembly: GCF_056783735.1. NCBI lineage: Eukaryota > Metazoa > Chordata > Myxini > Myxiniformes > Myxinidae > Eptatretus > Eptatretus burgeri. The sequence continues at coordinate 44,065,247 of NC_140965.1, forward strand.
GCTGGTGTCTGCAGCACAAGCAGAGAACTGGTGAATCTGCGGGAGCAAGCTGGTGGACAAGCATGGAGCAAGCGAAGTTCTATGCCTTTCCATGCTAAGCAGACCAGTGGAGAATTCCCGGGCACGTCAGCCATACACACTAACTCACGCTATCTTTCTCTTGCTATCCCTAATCTACTTCATTCCTTTCAGATGCAGGGGCATCAGCATAAGGGGACAACTGCTCTTTTCAGAGCTTACCGACTATTGCACTGTATGCCATTTCCTCTGACGTCACGTGCACCCACTCGCTGCAACCTCTCAGTACTCGTTGCACTACACCATCTTCTTGTTCTCCCCCCCCCCCCTTTCATGGGACTAATGTAAGCCTGCCAGCTTAACTATGGTGAGTGAGAGGCTGACAACATGCCTCGTATATATATTTCTCTGTCTTTGTCTGCCTGCCTGTCTGTATCTGTCTATCCTCTCCTCTCCCCTCCCTCATTTCCTGGCAGGTCTGTGACACCAAGATTAGATCTGTGATAAGAGACTGATTAAGAGTGCTCTTATATTCTGGGAGTAAGGATTTCTCTTTTCTGACACTGCCTTGTACATAGGTGCCTTTTTGTGAATCAATACAAACCCTTTTCCAAACTGTTCGATTGTCAGCTCCTTTGGTTCGACATATCGTGTGGAGAACAGGGAGTTTGTCCCCACTTGTCCAACATGAGTAGCCATAGCCAATGTGTGCACCTACGGTAACGCTCGGCCATATTTGAACAAGGTGACACGTCGGGAAGTGCAATCCTTGTCTGGGGTGATAAATTTGCCAGGAAGTTAAAGCAGGATTGGACACTGAATCCTACCTAAATTAAGGATCTCAGATGACGTCTGTGGTTGCTCAGCAACCTATTGCGCCGCAGAATTATCCGTCATCCGAAGGCTTCAGGATCATCAGCCGGGAAGTGAATCCGAGAACTCCCTGTGGTGAATTGAGGTGAATTGAGGGACATGACGCGGGATCACATGTTGTGCGTCTCGCGTATAAGGGGAGGTCTCCGCGGCACGAGTGGTTGTCCCCGGGGCATTGCCATTTACATCGGCTGTTCACTTGATGCTCGTTAACTGAAGGTTCTCATTGACTGGTGAGAATGGAGATTATATCGAACTCCGTGCTTACGCGGATTTAGTCTGCAATGATTAATCGCACATGTATACGTTACTGCTTATGTACTCCTAGCTGAACCTGTATTCCCCGGTGTGCCCACAGAAGCGGCTCCAATCAAATGGAATAAAGCCTAAACTCTGAAGGTTCTTCTCTCGCTCTCATTTCAATTTATTCCATTTGGTTTTCTCGGCTCTCTCAACCAACGATGGACAAGATCTACAAACCAGAGAGGTTCGACGCAGACCCAAACGCGACTGACGCAGAAATGAAATGGTCGCATTGGTTCTGTTCCTTCTCACACTATCTGACCATCATCGAGGAGGGAGCCGACAAATTTGCCGCTCTCGTGAATCATGTCTCGCCCAGCGTGTACAGGCTCTTCTCGGAGTGCGACACTTACGAAGCAGCGATCGACGTGCTGCAAGCGCTCTACGTGAAGCCCAAGAACGAGGTATACATACGACATCTTCTCAACACACGCAAGCAAGCAGCCGGGGAGACAATTGATCAGTTCCTGCAAGCTCTGAATCAGCTGGGAAAAGACTGCAGCTTCCGGGCCGTAAGCGCCGAGGAACACCGAAAGGAAGCCACACGGGAGGCATTCATCCAAGGACTCAGATCAGCCCACATACGGCAATGCTAACTAGAGAAAGCGCAACCCACTCTTGACAAGGTAGTAGATCAGGCACGAGCGATGGATACGGCTCAGCAGCAATCTGAGTCATTTGGGACACCGATGCTGCTAATGAACGCTGCTACGATGGGAACCCAAGGAACCCCACTGGCACAGACACAGCCAGACATAGGGGATGGAGAAACACCCGAGGAGCCGGATACCCAGGCCACGTCAAACTCCTCAGCAACTGCTCCGGTTGGTAAATGCTTCTTTTGTGGGTACAAAAGGCACCCTCGTCAAAAATGTCCCGCCAGAGATTCCACATGCATGAATTGCGACAAGAAAGGGCATTATGCCAGGGTATGTAAATCTACTCTAAGGAGAAATAAACCCACTTCTGCGGCTCTCTACTCACAAAATAAATTAACTGCAGCCTCCCCGGGGAATCTATCCAAGGCTATCATCAACGTACGAATTAACGGGCATATGGCTGAGGCACTGATTGATACCGGTAGCTCTGAAAGTTTCGTCAACAGCTCGCTAGTGAAGGGTAGGAAATGGATAATCCACCCGACTGACAATACGGTATGCATGGCCGCCACCTCACTACAATCCCGCGTACGAGGGTACTGCAATGTTGAATTGGACGTAAAAGGGTACACGCATCGGGATGTAAGGGTACTGGTGCTTCGTGATTTGTGCGCAGACGTAATTCTGGGTCATAATGTCCTCAAGCAGCACACGAGCGTCGAAATACCCTTTGGAGGAAGCAAACCTCGTCTAATTTTAAATGCGTTGACCACCGCAGAGGTAACGTCCCCCCAGCTGTTCGCTAACTTGTCGCCGGTCTGCAAACCGATAGCGATTAAATCGCGGCGATATACCACTGCTGACATGAATTTCATCACTTCAGAAACCAAGCGATTACTGGAAGAAGGAATTATAGAACCGAGCGATTCGCCATGGCGCGCACAGGTGTTAGTAACCAGCAGTCAGAACCATAAGAAACGAATGGTTGTCGATTATTCCCAAACGGTCAATCGCTTTACCCAACTTGATGCCTACCCCCTGCCGCGCATAGACGAGATGGTCGAACGCGTGGCCAATTACAAGGTATTCAGTACCATCGACTTGCGAAGCGCCTATCATCAAATTCCCATTCGGGAGGAAGACAAACCTTACACCGCATTCCAGGCAGGGAGGCGCCTCTACCAATTCAGGAGAATACCTTTCGGTGTCACGAATGGGGTAGCTTGCTTCCAACGGGTTATGGACGACATCATCTCAGATGAAAACCTCAAAGACACTTTTGTTTACGTGGATAATGTCACAGTGTGCGGTAGGGATCAGGGGGAACATGATAGGAATCTAGACAGATTCTTGAGCATTGCTAGAAAATATAATCTGACTCTCAACTACGAGAAATGCGTATTCTCGGCAAGGTCAATTGACCTTCTCGGCTACACGATAGCCGACGGCACAATTAAGCCTGATCCTGAACGATTGCGCCCGCTCCGTGAGCTTCCACCACCTCAGGACTTGCAGACAATGCGCCGGGTGATCGGGATGTTCGCTTACTATGCGAGATGGATTTCGCAATACTCCGAGAAAATACATCCCCTAGTGCATTGCAAAAACTTTCCACCAGATGCCGCTGTTGTAAGAGCTTTCCACAACCTCAAAGACGATATCAGTAATTCCGTGGTTTTATCGATCGACAGCTCGGTGCCCTTCGTGGTGGAAACCGACGCTTCAGATCACGCCATAGCTGCTACACTTAATCAGTCTGGGCGGCCGGTCGCGTTCTTCTCGAGAACTCTCTCTAGAAGCGAGCAGAGACACTCAGCGATAGAGAAGGAAGCGTACGCCATCGTCGAAGCGCTGCGGAAATGGAGACATTATTTACTGGGAAACCACTTCACGCTCGTTACGGACCAACGATCCGTGGCATTCATGTTTGATGGGAAAAATAACGGGAAAATTAAGAATGAAAAAATTATGAGATGGCGGATAGACCTAGCTTGCTACAGATACGACATTGTTTACCGGCCCGGGAAGGAAAACCCTGCTGCAGATACCTTCTCTCGGGTCTACAGTTCGGCAACAATCAGTCAGGCTTTGCAAGACCTACACGTGTCTCTCTGCCACCCAGGGGTAACCAGGATGGCACATTTCGTGTGCAGACAAAATCTTCCCTATTCTGTTGAAGATATTAAACAAATGAATGCTTCATGCCCTGTTTGTGCTGAACTAAAACCCAGATTCTTTGGCGCGGCATCTGGCAGACTGATCAAGGCCACTTCCCCCTTTGAGAGACTAAACATCGACTTCAAAGGGCCCCTGCCGACCGAGACAGACAACAGATACATATTCACCGTTGTTGATGAATATTCAAGGTTCCCTTTCGCATTTCCGTGCTCGGATATGACCTCGGGCACTGTCGTGAGATGTCTCTCTGACCTCTTCGCTATGTTTGGGAAACCTTCGTACATACATTCAGACAGAGGGCCGTGTTTCATGTCGGCCGGGCTAAAACAATTCCTACTAGAGCTCGGCATAGCAACTAGTCGAACGACGGGTTACAACCCACAGGGAAACGGGCAGGTGGAAAGGTATAATGGAGTTATTTGGAAAGCCGTAACTCTGGCGCTGAAATCGAGAGGACTGGGCCCCGAGCGGTGGGAGGTTACTCTTCCCGACGCTCTGAATTCCATACGCTCTTTGCTCTGCACGTCCACCAATGCAACTCCTCACGAACGAATGTTTACTCACCAGCGACGTTATGTTGACGGTCAAACGGTGCCCAACTGGCTGACCCATCCCGGTACAGTGTTCATGAAACGCCCGGTCCGACAAAGCAAGTATGAACCCCTGGTGGAGGGGGTCGAACTCATTGACACTAATCCAGAGTATGCTCATGTCAGGCTCCCGGATGGCAGGGAGACCACTGTGTCGGTTCGCCATCTGGCTCCCTCAGGTACTCCTCCCGCCGGTACACCACCTTCTGGCACTCCTCCTTCTGACATTTCCCCCCCAGGAACTCCACCGGGCGACGGGGCTGCCGCGTTCCACCAGAGAGCGATCGAGGAGTCATCCCCGGCACAAGTCGAGGCTCACCAAGAGGATCGGGAGTCTCCCTCAAGTGAAACTGCCATTTACTCCCGGAGAGGTCGACGAATAAGGCCCCCTCGACGACTCAATCTGTAAAGGGGATTATCGGCATTCTCGCTGCTCATTATATCATATATCGATGCTCATTTCCATGCTCCTACAACTCAAAATAATCACTGCTTGGCATGTATGCTTCTGTAGACCTATTAGTCCGCGTTGCTTGAAATGTATACTCCTATAGTGCTAAAGCAATCATGGTGTGTAAGATGGGCCCCTAGTTACATTTTAAAGGTGGGGAGAATGTGGTGAATTGAGGTGAATTGAGGGACATGACGCGGGATCACATGTTGTGCGTCTCGCGTATAAGGGGAGGTCTCTGCGGCACGAGTGATTGTCCCCGGGGCATTGCCATTTACATCGGCTGTTCACTTGATGTTCGTTAACTGAAGGTGCTCATTGACTGGTGAGAATGGAGATTATATCGAACTCCGTGCTTACGCGGATTTAGTCTGCAATGATTAATCGCACATGTATACGTTACTGCTTATGTACTCCTAGCTGAACCTGTATTCCCCGGTGTGCCCACAGAAGCGGCTCCAATCAAATGGAATAAAGCCTAAACTCTGAAGGTTCTTCTCTCGCTCTCATTTCACTCCCCTTGCAATTATTTTGCATAAAAAGTGCCAAATCCCTCTTTTGAATTGCGCGCCATTATCCAATGGGCACTTCACTTCAACCTTCACCATACTCTACTCACCAATGCTACAACATTCATACAATGATGAAGACATACAATTTCATACAATTTCAACCCTAACAAATCTCACACACTCAGTATGTCTCTCCGAAAGGACCGTCTGGACCACCCTCTCACATCCCGCATCCCCCCCCCCCACATCTACTTTCTCAACAATCCTCTTGAAGAAGTCCTTTCATTCAAGCTTCAAGGTCTCATTATCTGCCATGACCTTTCCTGGGAAAGCCACATTTCCAAGCAGGCCTTCAAAGCCAGTCGCCGACTGGGAATCCTCCATCGTGCGAAGCCCTTCCTTGGCACACCTGAGCTCCTAACCACATACAAAGCTTTCGTCCGCAGCCTGCTCTCCCGTCTGCTCTCCCGTCTGGGCTGGTGCTCCCGCATCTCACCTTTCTCAGCTTCTCATTGTGGAAACCAAGGCATTCAGGATCATTGGTATCTCCCGTGATGAAGCTGAGTCTTTGGGTCTCTCACTCTCTCTCACCGCAGAGGCAGGTCGGTGGTCTTTCTGTCTTCTACAGTCTCCTCTCTCACCCCTCCCCCCTGCTCTGTCTGAGATACATCCCCCCCCCAATATTTCCGCAGGGCGTTCAAGGTCCGCAGCAACCCCCTTCTGGTAAAACTACCAAAATCAAGAATCACTGCTCACCTTCACTCTTTCATTCCTCTTTTCCCCACCTTTGAAACAACCTCCCACACTCTCTTCTATCCTACTCTTCCCTCCAGGTCTTCAAAACAGCTGTTCACCACCACCTCTTGTCTTCCCCCATCCAAAACTACAATCTCTTCTCCCCCCACTAATCCATCCCAGACCCACCTCCTTCAAATTTCCTGTTTTCATTCCTGAAAGTCCCTGTCATGTAAGGACCTGAAAGTCCCTGAAGTGTCCATCTTGTTCACCCTATGTACCCTGCTCCCATCCCTCTCTCTTCCACAGATCTCCTGTCTCTGTTCCCCAGTTTTTTTTCCTTCCCTCTCCTGCTCGCCCATGTTGTGTGTTTCTGTGCATTAGCTCTCATACGAGCCTCGATAGTGCATACAGAAAAAATAAATAAATATATTTTTTAAAAGACATCTTTATTACAACTCTACTTCATTGCAACATGACCCAGGCTCGCTTCACATTCGCCATTGCCACCTCAACCACAATGAACAACCACAACACCTTATAACACGACAACTCACCACCATGCCACCACTCCCATTGCCTCAACCACAACCACTGCAGATGCCCACCATCACCTTTGGAGGAGCGGGAGCCTTGGGCACCACATACCAATTAGACACTTGGACCCTGGACGTTCAGACATCAAACTCGAAGCGCGGATGTGCACTGAGCACCATTCAGCATCATGTGGACAGCCATAGCCCTGTTCTTTTTCTGGTTTTTATCAATGATCTCTCGGACTCTCTGGAAAATCCTCTATTTCTCTTTGCCGACGACTCCACCCTCTGCCGTACCATCTGTCATCCCTCAGACCGGCAAGCAGCAGCTTCTTCGCTCACTGCAGATCTGGATAAAATCACAAACTGGTCCAACACGTGGAACATGTCTTTCAATCCAGACAAATCTCACACTCTCACTATGTCTCTTCGAAAGGACCGTTTACAAAACCCCCCATCCACTTTCTCAACAATCCTCTGGAAGAAGTCTTTTCTTTCAAGCTTCTAGGTCTCACTATCTGCCATGACCTTTCCTGGGAAAGTCACATTTCCAACCTCGCCTCAAAAGCCAGTCGCCGACTGGGAATCCTCCGTCGTGCCAAGTCCTTCCTCGGCCCTCTTGAGCTCCTGACCACTTACAAAGCTTTTGTCCGTAGCCTGATGGAGTACTGCTCTCCCCTCTGGGCTGGTGCTCCTGCCTCCCACCTTTCTCGGCTTAACGCTGTCGAAACCAGGGCATTTAAGATCATCGGCATCTCCCGCAATGAAGCTGAGTCTTTGGGCCTCTCACTCAATCACCGCAGGTTGGTCGGTGGTCTTTCTGTCTTCTACCGACTCCTCTCCAGCCTTGCCCCCTGCTCTCTCTGCGATTTGTCCCCACCACATTTCCACAGGGCGCTCAAGGTCCGCCAACAACCCCCTTCTGGTAAAACTACCAAAATCACGAATCACTGCTCATCTTCACTCTTTCATTCCTCTTTTTTCCCGCCTTTGGAATAAACTTCCTCACTCTATTCTTTCCCATTCTTCCCTCCAGGCTTTCAAAACAGCTGTTCACCACCACCTCTTATCTTCCCCCATCCAAATCCTCGATCTTTTCTACCCCCGATAATCCACCCAAGCCCACTTCCTTCATTTCTCCTGCTTTCCTTCCTGAAAGTCCCTGTAATGTCCATCTTCTCTTCGCCATGTTCCCCGTCCCATCCCCATCCCTTCCACAGTCCCTTCCACAGTTCACACACAAGGGAGAGGTCCCTTCCACAGTTCACCTTATCTGTCTGTTCCCCACTGTTTTGTCCCTTCCACTCCCGCCCCTCTTGTCTCATGCCTCCTTGCTGTGAGTTATGTGTTTGCTCTCATACGAGCCTCGACCAAGGTATACAAAAAAAAAAAAAAAAAAAAAAAAAAAAAGCTCTCCGCTCAATTATGGTTCACATTGGATGTTCAGCGCACATTCGTCGCCTGGAGAATGCAACCAAATACCCCAGCACCATGTTAAGTACAGAGCTCCAGAGCATGTGTCACCCGGAAAGATTATGCCAGCACCTTAACGGCTTAGTCCTTGCATGGGCGGGGCCAGTGCTGGGGTAATAGTGCAAACACCAATGAGGGTGCTACAAAATGGCTAATGACCCATTTTGATCCACTTCTAGACTCCTCCCTCACAAAGGGATTATATAAGCACCTCGTTCCTCAGTGACAGATCATAGAGCTCAGATCACAGATGAGATCCCTTCCTTGGCTTGGTGGCGAGAAGCAAAATGGAGCTGTGGAATGGAGCTGACGGGTCGGAGGGTTGGAACTGAGTTCATGGAGCAGAGCGCTGAGCAAGAGAGAGATATAGGCATCAAACCGAGTGTAGTCATTAGGGCCAAGCCAAGAACACTAACGTTTACAGACTTTCTTACACTTCATTAAGCTGTCTTCTCACACATTCTCTTCTTTTCCATCTTGTCTGCTGTGGACGCATAATCATGAAAGAGCAATCAGTGAGGGTAAGTCCCAAACAACTGTTCCCTTCAGGATAACCTCTTTCTCAGTCTCCTCTTTACACCTCAATCTCCCTCACACCTCCTCAGACATCTCCAGTGTTCCTCCTCTTTACCCCTCATCAGCAATTTGGACGCATGGTTTCGTCAATTGGGCCGCCTCGTTCTTTATCTTATCTTCTCTTTGAATCTACTCTTCCTCGGAATGATTCTGATGGCACCTGTTTTGTTCATGTGAAAGGAAGACTCTGGAAGAAATTAGATCGGGTTAGCTCTGCACTGTCTTCTCTTTGATTATAATTGTATTTTCATTTGCCACACCTCACCAATCCTTGCATGTCCCTGCTGTAGGAATTTTCTCTCTAATATACCACTTGCTTCTTGTACCACATACATTTCCTCACCCTTTCTTGCAATAAATGTTCCTTATTGCATTCAACCAGTTTGTAGCATCATTTCCTCCACTGGTCTGGCATAGTCCACATGTATTATTAGCCGTGAAATTTTACCCCACCGATTAGCTTGACACATTAGCCGGTGTGTACTTGGCAGCTCTGCACGGCTGCACCTGATTAGGTAAGATAAAGCAAGTACGCAGAGGGCACGAGCCCCCTTTGATGCTGTCAATCCACCAAAAATGGTAAAACACGAAGTAATGAGAAACCTGCCAGGATTGGAGGTATCAATCAGCATTCGTGGTTGATCAACAGCCTGCTGAGTTATCTGCGGAAGATGGCCTCAGAACCGGGCGTTCTGGAGGAACTCGAGAACTTCCCCTCGTGTGGAACCTCAATCACCCGGCAGTAATAATGTATGTATGTATGTATGTATGTATGTATGTATGTATGTATGTATGTATGCACATGTATTAGCAGGGGCTACCAGGTGCTACCCAAGGGAGGGGGAGGGGGGAGTTTCCTGGCGCTGCCAAGCAGAGTGAGCTTTTCCCGGCTGGTTTCACCCGAAAAAGAGTAACAAACGAACGCACAAAAAAGTACACAAGTGAAATTATTTAAAAGATTTCAATGATTTAAATGCATTGTGCCAGAACGTCTCCGTAACTTTTTTCCCCCCATGCAGTGCCTTGTGGTGGTGGGTGGGGGGGGGGGGTTGAGAGATATTATTTTGGTGTCCTTGAGTTGAACCGAAATGACTGGTCAAAAGTTTTAGAACACCCCCATTGTCCCAGTTTTTACTGAAATTTAAGAAGTTTAATGTTTCAATGTACTCTGAAAGTAAAGCATACATCAAATATACAACTGCAGATAAAAAATAAATCATGGAATCGTTTTGTTGAACAAAATTTTATCTAAATTTTTGACTCATCAAAGTCGCCACCTTTTCCAGATATAATAGCCGAACATACTCGTGGCATTCTTTCGACAATGGAAATCAAATATTGTTCAGAAAGTTCTTCCCAACACTGTTGCAGAAGTTCCCACAAATGTGTTGCACTTGTCGGTTGCTGTGCTTTCACCCTTCTGTCCAGTTCATCCCAAACCAGATCGATGGGGTTAAAGCCTGGAGACTGTGCTGGCCATTCCATGATTTGATGCCTACTGTCTTGCTCTTTTCTTCTTAGGTAGTTCTGACATAGCCTGGAGGTATATTTTGGATTGTTATCTTGGTGAAGGATGAACCCCTGACCAACTAGGCATAGACCAGAGGGTATTGCATGGCGCTGCAAAATGCTGTGGTTACCCTTTTGGTTCAGGGTGCCAGTCAGTCTGTGCAAGTCAACGATTCTGGATCCAGCAAAAGAGCCCCAGATCATCACGCTTCCTCTGCCATGTTTGACAGTTGGTGTCACAAACTGAGGAACCATCATTTTGCCTACTCGACGGCGTACCAAAACCCTGCGTGATGAACTGAATATTTCAAATTTTGATTCATCAGTCCATAAGACCTTCTTCCAGTTTTCAGTAGTCCACTGGCAGTGCTTCATGGCCCAGGCAAGCCTCATTTTCTTATTTTGCCATTTTAGCAATGGCTTTCTTACTGCCACTCGACCTGTCAAACCTGCAACTCAAAGTCTTCTCTTCACAGTTGAAACTGAGACTTCCTTACTTCGACCAGTGTTAAGCTGTCCTGTGAGTCACCTATCAAGAAAGCTGTTGACTCTCAGAAACTTGTCTTCTGATTGTGTTGTGGCTTTGGGTCTGCCAGACCTCTTCTTGTCAGAGTTTCCTCCCCATTTCCAAGTGCCTTTTGATGGTGTAGGAAACAGTACTCACTGACACCTTGGCTTCTTTGTAATTTCTCCAAAGGAAAGACCTACACTTTTAAGGGTTATAATGGTCTGTCTATCTTCCTTTGTTAATTGTCTTTTTATTGCCATTATGATAGCAATATACTACTTCCTGCAGTGCAATATTGTCCAAATAATGCTTCAGAGGGTGCAGCAACACAGCCTGTTTCAACACTGCTTTTATACCGACAGAGGATTTGTAACTAATCAACAAAAGTTGCGACGCCTGTAGGAATTGTTTGCATCAACTTTTAAGGCTTAATTTACTTCCATTGCTGCAGAACAGCTGCAGTTGCTAACCCATTACTTGTTCCCAGAAAAGGGCCTTTTTAACAACTCTGAAATTTGCATTATTTTTCAGTTTTTGGGAACCTCTTGACCTTTTTAACCTCTTGAAGTTTACCGCTCAGCTTTGTACCATTTCAGGTTATTCACTTGACTTGAACTGCTTAAATTTCAGTAAAAACTGGAAAAATGGGGGTATTCTAAAACTTTTGACCGATAGTGTCAGTACCCCCAGCACTGATTTAAAATCAGTTGGAGATTGTCCCAACTGTGTTTTATTAATCATTTTCAGAACGAGGCAAACATCCATGCAGAGAATTTCCTTGAGTGGATGTGGGATTTTATGGGGGTTTATGGGGGGAGGGTAACTTAAAACTACGCACAGATTTTGAAGTTCCGACACCCAAAATTTGGTGCTACGGTTCAGCCATGAAATAATAACGTACAAACACATGAAAATATTGATATAGATGAGAATTATAATTATTAATTTATACTTGTGACCTTTCTCAATCCTTGCTTGTGACATTTTTAAATCTTGGTCTTTACAAGAGTGGTCCCACAGAAGCCATTTTAAGATTTTAGTGAGGCGAATTTTTCTATTTTCCTTCTGTATAATTAAGTTTCATTGTGATCCGTCTTAATCACCATTACTTTACAGCATGATTTACAGGATGTACGGTGAAAACTTGCTCAATTAGCGACTTGGGAAATGATTGCTTTTCGCTTTTATCGACGTGTTCAACATGTACACAGTATATATATATATATATATATATATATATATATATATATATATATACACAGGTACACAGTATATATATATATATATATATATATATATATATATATATATATATATATATATATATATATATATATATATATGTCTTCTTCTTTCGGCTGCTCCCATTAGGGGTCGCCACAGCAGATCAACCGTCTCCATTTCGCTCTATCCTCCACATCTTCCATTGACACTCCAACCACCCGCATGTCCGCCCTCACCGCATCCATGAACCTCTTCTTTGGCCTTCCTCTTCTCCTCCTGCCTGGCGGCTCCATCTTCAGCATCCTTCTCCCAATATACTCCACTTCCCTCCTGTGCACATGTCCAAACCATCTCAATCTCACCTCTCTCACTTTGTCTCCAAACCGTCCTACCTGCGCAGTCGCTCTTATATACTCATTCCTTATCCTGTCCATCCTCGTCTCTCCCAACGAGAATCGCAGCATCTTTAACTCTGCCACCTCCAGCTCCGCTTCCTGTCTTTTTGTTAGCGCCACCGCCTCCAAACCATACAACATAGCTGGTCTCACTACCGTCTTATATAGTTTCCCCTTAACTCTTGCAGCTACCCTTCTGTCACAAATCACTCCTGCAAGTCTTCTCCACCCACTCCATCCTGCCTGCACTCTCTTTTTCACTTCCCTCCCACACTCTCCGTTACTTTGGACAGTTGATACCAAGTATTTAAACCCATCCACCTTCCCCAACTCAACTCCTTGCAACTGCACCATACCACCACCCTCCCTCTCATTTACGCACATGTACTCCGTCTTACTCCGACTGACTATCATTCCCCTTCTCTCCAGTACGTACCTGCACCTCTCGAGGCTCGCCTCAGCCTGCTCCCTACTCTCCCTACAGATCATGATGTCATCAGCGAACATCATAGTCCATGGAGACTCCAGTCTGATCTCGTCCGTCAACCTGTCCATCACCATTGCAAACAGGAAAGGGTTCAGAGTCGATCCTTGGTGCAATCCCACTTTAACCTTAAACCGGTCCGTCATTCCTACCGCACACCTCACCGCTGTCATACTGTCCTCATACATATCCTGCACAATCCTCACATACTTCTCCACCACTCCCGACTTCCTCGTACAATTCCACAACTCCTCTCTTGGCACCCTATCATAAGCTTTCTCTAAATCCACAATCACACAATGTAACTCCTTCTGGCCTTCCCGATACTTCTCCATCAACATTCTTAAAGCAAACATCGCATCAGTGGTGCTCTTTCCTGGCATAAACCCACATTGCTGCTCACAAATCGTCACCTCTCTTCTCAACCGAGCTTCCACTACTCTTTCCCACAACTTAATGGTGTGGCTGAACAACTTTATCCCTCTGTAATTTCCACAGCTCTGCACATCACCCTTGTTTTTGAAAATAGGAACCAGTACACTTAATCTCCACTCCTCCGGCATCCTCACACTTTCCAAGACTTTATTAAACAATCTGGTTAACAACCCCACTGCCATCTCTCCGAAACACTTCCATGCCTCCACTGGTATGTCATCTGGGCCAACCACCTTTCCACTTTTCATCCTCTTCATAGCAGTCCTCACTTCATCCTTACTGATCCACCCCACTTCCTGATTCACAATCTCCACCTTCTCCGTCTCTCCGTCTCTCCGTCTCTCCGTCTCTCCGTCTCTCCGTCTCTCCGTCTCTCCGTCTCTCCGTCTCTCCGTCTCTCCGTCTCTCCCTCTCTCCCTCTCTCCCTCTCTCCCTCTCTCCCTCTCTCCCTCTCTCCCTCTCTCCCTCTCTCCCTCTCTCCCTCTCTCATTTTCTTCATTCATCAGCTCCTCAAAGTACTCCATCCACCTTTTCAACACACTCTCCTCGCTCGTCGGCACATTTCCATTTACATCCTTTATCACCCTAACCTGCAGCACATCCTTCCCAGCTCGGTCCCTCTGTATTGCCAATCGGTAGAAATCCTTTTCCCCATCATTTGTATCCAACTTCTCATACAGCTCGTCATATGCCTTTTTCTTAGCCTGTGCCACCTCTCTTGTTTTGCCTTTCGCCGCCACTCCTTGTACTCCTGCCGACTTTCTTCATCTCTTGGACTATCCCACTTCTTTTTCGCCAACCCCTTCTTCCTTATACTTTCCTGTACTTCCTCGTTCCACCACCAAGTCTGCTTATCTTCCTTCCTCTGTCCAGATGTCACACCAAGTACCTTCCTAGCTATCTCCCTTACCACTTCTGCTGAAGTTGCCCAATCATCCCACCCATATTTACCACCATCCAACACCTGTCTTGCCTCCTCCCTCAATTCCACGCAAGTCTTCCTTCTTCAGCTTCCACCATCTGGTCCTTGGTTCAGTCCTCACTCTCTTCCTCAACCTCACCACCAAAATCATCCAACAAACCGCCATCCGATGCTGTCTAGCTACACTCTCCCCTGCCACCACCTTACAGTCTCTAATCTCTTTCAGGTTGCATCTCCTGCTTCAGATGTAATCCACCTGTGTGCACTTTCCTCCACACTTGTACGTCACCCTGTGTTCCTCCTTCTTCTTGAAATACGTATTTACCACTGCCATTTCCATTCTTTTTGCAAACTTTACCACCATTTGCCCTTCCACATTTCTCTTGTTGAGACCGTACCTACCCATCACCTCCTCATCCTCTTTCTTCCCTTCCCCAACATGCCCATTGAAATCTTCTCCAATCACCACTCTTTCATCCTTGGATACACTCTCCACCACTTCATCTAACTCACTCCAGAAATCTTCTTTATACTCCATCTCACACCCCATATGTGGGGCATATGCACTGATGACATTCATCATCACTCCTTCAATTTCCAACTTCACCCTCATGACTCGGTCAGACACTCTCCTCCACCTCCAATACCCTCTTGACATAATCTTCCTTCAGGATTACCACAACACCATTTCTCCTCCCATCCACACCATGGTAGAACAGTTTGCCACCACCTCCATGCTCCGAGCCTTACTCCCCATCCACTTGGTCTCTTGTACACACAGTATGTCCAGCTTTCTTCTCTCCATCATATCAGCCAACTCTCGCCCTTCGCCAGTCATCGTCCCAACATTCAGAGTTCCAACTCTCACCTCCACACTTGTACCCCTTCCCCCTCTCCCACTGCCTCCGGACTCGCCTTCCGTCTCCTTCTCCTCCTTCGCCCAGCAGTAGCACAATTTCCACTGGTACCCTGCTGACCACCGGTACCGGTGGCGGTCGTTGGTAACTCGACCGATCCGGTATGGAAATGCGTTTTGTTGTCCATATATATATATATATATATATATATACATATATATATATATATACATATACATATACATATATATATATATATATATATATATATATATATACATATATATATATATACATATATATATATATACATATATATATATATACATATATATATATATACATATATATATATATATATATATATATATATACATATATATATATATATATATATATATATATATATATATATATATATATATATATATATATATATATATATATATATATATATATATATATATATATATATATATATATATATATATATATATATATATATATATATATATTGTTACGGCTGTGGAAATTCGCAATACACCATAAAGGGTCCTCAGGTGAGATATATCGATAAGTTAATGTGTCGTTTGCCCACACCTGTTGTTTAGAGGGAATATGTGTGATTCATCCGGGCTGCGACGCTTTGAGTTAGCCATTTTTCTTTCTCTATTGTTATTTTGGACCATTAAGCCGCCAACAACTCAAACACCACCACCTTTGCCTCTTTACCTCCACAACTCCATCCCGCAAACATCGCTTCACCGCCATTCCCAAACGACGCCCGCCAACCACCAAACCACCACAGCAAACCCCCCACCACCTTCGCCTTTCTCCTTCCACAACCATCGACCCCACCACCAGTCAACGCCAAACGTCGTACTGTCCAGGGCCCGTTCGGTAATTGATGCCGAACGCGTCAAGCCGGGGGTACAAATGGGTGCCTTTTCAGTCGAGAAATTCGGATCAGGGGAGGTTCACGCCCCTTTTCCTCCGTCCAATGGGCGAGCGTCGGGCGGTGTGGCCCCGTCTCCAAGTGCGATGGATGTGAATTCCTCTCAGGAAGGAATTTGGATCAAAAGAGGCTCACGCCCCTTTTTGCCACACCAATGGCTGAACAGAGGGTGGCGTGGCCCCGCCTCCAATCACGTTTTGATCCTAAAATCTGCATACAGGCTCCTCCTGCGGTCTATAAAGACGTGAGCACAAGGCGACTCGCGCTGGTCGAGTGAAGACGGAGGTCGTCGTCGAGGTTGTCAGAGTTGTAGTGTGGTGTCATCTCGTCACTGGTCGCTGGGCTCGTCTCGTCGCTGGGCTCATCTCGTTGTTGGAATCGAGCCACCTTCGCTCTCACAAGCGACCAAGCCAGCCAGCCATTCCCCTCGCTCGACCCTGAGCATCTGCGCTGAGATAGTGCCGGTGGCCCCATTCATTCCCCACCCTAACCGTTGTGCCGACTCAACCGTGCTGGCGCGGAACACGCAGGAGAGGGCTCACCGACCACGCCAGGGGCACGGAGTCGGAGCGCAGCTGCACGGACGTTGCGGCTTGCCCGCCATCGCGTCACGAGGACGCGGGTAAGACCTTTTCGGTCTCGTGGACTTGGCCGCTCCTCCAGGTTCCACGCACATTTGGTCCAAGGACCCCGTCTACCTCCCTGCCTATGGGGAGGTCTTTCCTGTTTAATTTGAATGCATGATGTGGCATGATGTCCCGACAAGTATAATTGTTTAAGTGTTGTAAATAATTATAGTCGGTAGTAGTGCTTTTGCTTTGGTTGCATTTTCCTTTTTGCTTTTCCCACATTGATTGCATGGCTGTACATACGTGCATGTGTGTGAAATAAAGTGCTTGCTTGTCAAACTGTTTCCCGTTTCGTTGCGTCCTTTCCTCTGTTTGAAAGTTCCATCTTGCATCACGTAAGGGATTTGTAGTGGGTTGAAACACCCGATAAGTAATCTGAACCGTCGAGGTCGACGATAACTCCACTCGGTTATCCCTGCAGCACGGAACGAGCCGCTTAAGCGATTCATGTCCGAAGTCGACCTGCGGCGAGGTATGATCGCCCGGTCGACCACTCGCGCAGGTACTTAGGTAGGTCGAATTTGGCGAGCAACCCTATCCTGCGTGGGTGGGCAACTGGCACGATCGTGGTGAGGTTAAACCCCCACCCATGACTGGCTCATGGCAGTAGTTCCTGGAGGGTCACGACTGAATTGTCCATTCCGGTGGGCGACGCGTCGCGATTCGAGTTACGTAGCCGATCGCACGCCGGACAGGCCAAAATTCGTAACAATATATACATGTACATATATATATATATATATATATATATATATATATATATATATGTATATGTATTTATACATGTATATATATGTATATATACACATGTATATATACATGTATATATATGTATATTTACATGTATATATAAATGTATATTTACATGTATATATATATATATATATATATATATATATGTATATATAAATGTATATTTACATGTATATATAAATGTATATTTACATGTATATATAAATGTATATTTACATGTGTGTATATATATATATATATATATATGTATATTTACATGTATATATATATATGTATATTTACATGTATATATAAATGTATATTTACATGTATATATAAATGTATATTTACATGTATATATATTTATATATATATATATATATATATATATATATATATATATATATATATATATATATATATATATATATATATATATATATATATATATTTCTGGCAAGTTAACATAATCAGGAATCTTGTTGAAGTTGTTTGCTGAATATTGTGAGAATGATTAACCTTATATCAGTGTGGGAATACTACAAACAAATCGACCTTGTTGCTTGTGATTTCCCTTACATTCCTGAATAGTGATTGATAACACACCCACATGAGAGTTGGGAAGCGTTTCTCTTGTGGGAAAAAAAAAACACAACTTACAATTTTCCCTGAAAAGACATGTTTGTTTGATAAATTGGCATTTGTTGTAATCCACCTAAGGACAACTTCAACAACAGCTGATGACAGGGTCCACTCCATAAATTAGGTCAGAAGCTGTAACCTGGAATTCAGTAAGATGGAGGAGTGGACAGCTTTTTTCCGATTACTTTGTTCAACGCTCACCAACTAAGTTCAGACAGTGAAAATAGCCGTGATGTGAGTGGTACTGATAAAACGCCCAATCTCTCTCATGTTGTTGATGTGAATGCTGCTCCCGGGTATCTGACACCAACATAACCTGACCCACCAAAAATAGCAGTGGCAAAGGTGGTGATGGAACATTTCACAGCTTGTTGTCTTTTCTTTGAATTTATAGATCAAATAAAGCAAAAATGATCTTCGAGAGGAAATGGAATGAAATGTAACTTTTTATTTTTATTTTTTAACATAACCTTTTGCGTCCTGCACACTTTTTGAGTTCTTTTTGATGTCCTGCACACAAACAAACAAACAAACAAACAACCAGACAGAAAGGGGTGAAAACAACCTCCTTCACCTTCGGTGGTGGAGGCAGCAAGCATAGTATATGTGAACCCACCTGTAACAACACTTTTAAAAAAAAAAAAAAATGAAGACATCAAACCATTTCGTTCAATAATATACCAGTATTATGCAATACGAAAATATTGTTCCAGCCACTACAGTCAGTGGAACAATCAGAGAAGAGGATCATATATGTAGCTGGTTCTGTGAATGGTCATTGTGTTCAAGGTGTGAATATGTGCTAAACGATGTTTTGTCAATGTGTCAACATTGCATCGTACAGCAACTCAACTCACTGAAAGGCCGACTAGCATTGTGATGCTGTTTATCCGGAATTGATGATTTGCTGATCTGTTAAATGTAATATGTCTCAAGCTTCACAAATCTCACATTCTCCTGCAATAACTCCAAAAGGATTGTCAAATAAACCCAACTATCAATATCCATAGTCAACCACAGGAAGAAGTAAATCGTCTTGAACTTATAGGCCTCACCAGCAGGCCGGACTTCTCCTGAGATGATCACATCGCAAAGCTGGCCTTCAAAGGCAGCCACAGACTGGACGTGATCCATCACTTCAAGGGATTCTTTGAAAATTCACAAATACTCAGTGTACAAGGACATTGTCTGCAGCTCAGTGGAGTACTGTTCACCCTCCAGGCTGATAACTCACCATCCTATCTGTATCTCTTGGATTATGTGGCATATAAGGCTGATCATATTATTGGCATCTCCTGTGAAAATCTCTTTGCAAAGGCTCATTAAACAAGGTTAATGAATTTCACAAATTCTTTACAAACTATTTTGTGAAGCAATGTATTGAATGTTATATGCACCGTTTGAAACTCGGGTGGAACCCAAGAGGAAGACCTTGATGATTCACTATGAAATATGGCTTTTTATTTTGGATTCTGGGATGTTTGTTGAGGTTTGATGGTAGTTGTAACTATAGAGTCAGAATGTACAGCATATGATTGCTGCAAATTCGATTTCACAACTTCTCGAAAAATTGTGCGTGTTCAGGCCAACTCTGGCGGCTTCGGGAAATAAACATTATTCATTATTACTATGATAGATTAATCTAAGGGGAAGGGTTTTCTTAAAATGTCTGTGCAGTGAAAGCATCAGAGATGGTAAAGCAGGGTAAGCTGAGACACAAAGAGGAGGAACAGCAAGCAAGTCACCTTTTGCTTTGTACAGTGCCAAACTGATGGATCGAATCTCACTTTGTTGTTTGTTCCTGTGATTAAAACTAAGTTTGGAACTACACTGGATAGACTCCCAGATTAGATATATATATATATATATATATAAATACATATATATATATATATATATATATATATATATATATATATATATATATATATATATATTGCACATATTTGATTGATAAAAGATGCTTTGTGACAATGAAAGTCTCGAAGCAAAGTACCCAAGTTATTTCCCAGATCTAATTGAAATTGAACAGTTTACATTTTGTATCCCACTGATAGGCCGGATTTGTATCCAGATCATAACCAACATCTAATCAGCTTGTTCTTCTCATCTACCCAACTCAACCACCAAGTTTTGTCAAAACTCGTCATGTGAGAGAGAGAGAGAGTGAGAGAGGGGAAAAAAAAAGAGCTCAGAAGAAGAGAAAACATCACGTTTTTAAGTCGAGTTCGGATCTGCAAAAGTATTTTGAAATGGCACACGACCTTTGTTTGACCAGTTGAACCCAAAGTAAAATCTGTTCACGTTCACATCTCAGTGCATATTTGTGCCGAGTTTGGTTGAAATCCCTGCTGTGGTTCACTAGTAATTGTGGACACAAAGATTGTCAATGAAAGGTCACATGACCATAGATCTTTGATTGTTTGACACCAAAATCTAATCAGTTTATACTTTTGCAAAATTTGGTTGAAATCCTTTCAGTAGTTCACAAGTTATCGTGGTAATGAAAGTCTGCTATGCACGTTCGCACCGATAGACAGACGCACAGCCGGCACGGACAACCTGAAAACACAATGCCTCTGGTGCCTGCGGCTCTGGAGACGTTAAAAAATTAAAGTTGCGCCGGGTGAAAGATACTCGATGCTGAAACAAATTCTGAAAGGCTTCACATTTCACCAAGAGCTGAAACACGGAGACTTTCCATAATTTTTGGGATTGAGTATCTTTCACTGGATAAACACTGAATTTCAACTTTCTTGTAGCATTGTACAATTCCTCATTGGAAGCCAGGACAAGATTCCGGCATGTCTGAAGCACACATTTCAACATTACAGGACAAATCAAGAAACTTTATATTGCATTTCAGTTGAGCTACTATTAGTCCAGGGAGTCCTTGACGTACGAACGTCTGATGCACAAACCAAAACCGATTTTTTTTTTTAATGTGCGAGATATGGACGTTCACTCGAACTTCTGAACCAATCATGGGCAGAGCAACTCGGGGCTCGTTGGTTGGGCTTAGCGTGAATCTTTCTTCCACAAGAAGTAAAGAGTGAGTGTCACGTGGTCTATAGTATCTAACGTACTGTAGAATACTGTACTATTCACAACTACTTTCTTTACACACTTATTGGCATTCATAGTGCCACATATTTTGCCATTTTAGTGATGAGTAATCCTAATCATGGCTGATAAACGTTGCAGTGATATTCCTGCAATGAAAAAAAGCACAGAAACCTTGACATTGGAGACGAACCTGGACATTAAAAAACGTTCTAAAAAGGTGAAACTCCCTCCCAAATCGGTTGTTCGCTAAACCTTAATTGGTCCACGATCGGAACAATTATCAAGGACAAGACAATATTTTTGCTGTACTTTATTGTGCAGCACATTTTATCAATTGTCTCAATTACAATTCGAGGGGATTGAAGGAGTATTACTGTGGCCCGCAAAAGTATTCACCCCCCCCCTCCACCACCCCTCCAAAGATTTCACATTTTGCTGCCACTTGAGCTTATTACCTCCGCCAACAAAGGTGAAGGAGGTTAAGTTTTCACCCCTTTCTGTTTGTTTGTTACTTGCAAAATCGAAGATTTTTCAAGTATGTTGATTTGTCGATTTTGTCTGTCGGTCTGTTTGTCGCCTTCAAGTCACAATTTTCAACCGATCTTCACGAAACTTCGCCACATGGTAGAGTTTGGCATAAGGAAGAAGCCTATTGTTTTTGAGGTCAAAATGTCAAAAGGTCAACATATGCCAAAGGTCAACAACTTAGGTAGTATTTCTAAAATGCTCAATTTTCATCTGATTGATGACATTTAAAGAGGATTTACATTTCAGGTCACTGAATTCAACCACCAATTCCTTTGGAGCTCCACATCGGTCAAATTTCTAAAATTGTCAATTTTCATCCAATTCACTTGAATTTTAAAGAGGATTTGCAAATTTGGTCATTGAATTCAACCTCAAATTATTTTTGAGGTCAAATTTATTTTATGGATTTTGAAGGTATCGTGCTCTGCAAAATGTGTTCTTCTTGTTTGTTTGTTTGTTTGTTTGTTTGTCTGTGTGCAGGATATCTCAAAAAAGTTGTGGATGAATTCGGATGAAATTTTGTGGCCTGGTTGGGTGTGTGACAAGGAAGAACTGATTAGATTTTGGTGAAGATCCGGATCTGGAGACTCATATTTTTAAAGTGATTCTTCACCAATGAGAGATAGGGCCGAAAACGATAAACATCATGATATTTACCTCCGCCACCGAAGGTGAAGGAGGTTATGTTTTCACCCCTTTCTGTCTGTCTTAATTTGCAAATCTCGATGTCCGAGATAGGGATCAGTGTCTGTTTGTCTGTGTACAGGATATCTCAAAAAGTTAAGGACGGATCCGGATGAATTTTTGTGGAGAGGTTGGGTATGTGAAAAGGACGAATTGATTAAATTTTGGTGAAGATCTGGATCCGGATTTGATAATTTTTTCAGTGATTCTTCACCATTGAGAAATAGGGCGAAACTGATACGTAGCACAATATCTCAAAATCTGTGTCTGAAATGGCTGAAATTTTGTGAACAGGTCTAAATTCAAAGCATTACATTTGGCACAAACGTAACACTGACCATCACCAAGACAACACCATCCCCACTGTCGAGTTATGGGGATGTTTTTCATCAACAGGGGGTGGTGAGCTTGCCAGGATAGAAGGGACAATGCACGGTGCACAGTACAGGAGAATCCTTGATGAAAACGTGCTTGAGTCAGCTATGAATCTGAAACTAGGTCGGAGATTCACATTTCAGCAGGACAATGATTTGAAGCACAAATCTAAAGCCACACGAGAGTGCCTAATTACGAATAATATCAAAGTTCTTGAGTGACCCAGTCAAAGCCCTGACTTGAACTCAAATGAACATTTATGGTGAGACTTGTCCATCACAAGATTGCAGTCCATCGATGATCCCCATCAAACTTGGCAGAACAAGAGCAATTTTCAAGTGAAGAATGGGCAAATATTTCACCATCTCATTGTGCAAAGCTCAAAGAGACCTACCCAAAAAGACTCATAACAGTCATTGCTGCAAAACATGCTTCCACCAAGTAATGACCTGAGGGTCTGAATACTTTAGCAACCAGTGAATTTTGATTTGTACTTGTTTTTTCATGTATTCCTGATATGTAACCTCCTCCAACTAAAGTTTGATCTCTTCAGTTACATTTGATCTCCTCGGTGATAGATAAAATTTTTCATTTAGAAAAAATGTTTAAACTATCGTTCTCCTCTTCCCTTTATAAAGGGTGAGGTCTGATGACACCAAGCTTCTGCGCTGCCTTGACCACAATACTCTTCCACCTCCCTCTGCCCTCGACCAACTTTCTCCCCTCTCCAACCACCCCTACCTTTAGGACATCCCTCCTCACACAATGCTCCCATCTCAACCACGGTCTCGCTCTTTTCCTCCAACCTTGCTCCCTCAATCTATCCACTCTCTTTTCCAATATTTCTTCCCCCATCCACACCACGTGTCCAGCCCATCTCAGCCGACATTTCACCAATCTCGCCATCAAGCACATCTGCACACCAATCTCCTCCCTCAGTTCATCCATCCTCCTCCTATCCACCTTCTTTACTCCAGCAATCCTCCTGACCCAGTTGTTCTCGCAAACCTGCAGCTTCTGTTGTTGTCTCTCTGTCAGTGCCACCGTCTCCAGGCCATAAAGGTAGGCTGGCTTTACCCACGATATGAGAACCTTCCCTTTCAATATTCTTGATATCTTTCTGTCTGCAATTACTCCCTCCACGCTATTCGACACAGACACACCCACCTGAATCCCCCTCCGCACCTCTGCCTCAGACTTCCAACTCCGGTCACTGTTTCTCCCAGATATTCAATCCTATTTCCTTCCCCTCGAACCTGACATTCATTTATTTTCTCTGCTGCCGGACCCACATCACCTCAGTCTTCTCCATACTCATCTTTAATCCATGCTTACCGAATGCCTCCTTCCACTCCCCACCACAACAGCCACATTGTCTGCACACGACATTCCCCCCATAGCTCCTCAAGCTCACCTTCCTGCTTACCAGCTCCATCACTATGATAAACATGAGTGGGCTGAGAGCACTTCCATAACTGAAACCGATGTTCACGCTGAAGTCTTCAGACATCCCAGGACCAACCAAAACTCTTCTCTTCGTTCCCTTGTACATCTGTTCCACCAACGTAACTTCTGCTTCTGGCACTTCCATCCAACTCAGTGTCGCCATCACCAACTCTCTCAGGACAATGTCGTAGGCCTTATTCAGGTCCACAAATCCAAAAACCATCTTATCTCACCTTGCACCTCCAACCTTTTTTCCACCACCTCTCTCAGGATAAACATCCCATCCATTGTACCCCTACCCTTTCTAAACCCTTGATGCTCTTCTCCGATTTCCACACTCTTTCTTATCCTCCTGTCCAGAATCCCACCTTCAGCACCAATTCATTACATGACTTAGGAGTGTAAGGCCCCATGTACTTCCCCAGATCTTGAACATTGCCCTTTCCCTTCCATGTCGGCATCATTAACCCCGTCTTCTAAAGCTCCGGAATTGAACCCTCTCTCACACATACATTCAACAACCTTTGTCCAACTGACTCAAACTTCGTCCACCGCAATTATCATCTCTGTACACACCTCATCAATGCCTGGCACTCTTCCCTTCTTCATCCTCTTCAATGGCGTCCACACTTCCTCCTCTGTGTTCTCTACCAACTCCACTTTTCCCTCTACATAACACAGAGCTCCAGCTCACTGTTGCTCCCTTCCTGGTTCAACAGCTCTTTGACATATCCTTCCACACCTTCAACACTGCCCCCCACCCCCCGTCATAAGCCTCCCACCACCATCATTACTCCCCCCCAATCTTTCATTGTCCTTCCCATCCTCATCCCCGTCAAGAGCCAATTTATATATATATATGATCTTCCTCCCACCATCCTCTTCCAACTTGTATGCATCCTCTTCCATAAGATTCCTCACCTTATCCACAGCTCTCCTTGCTGCTTTCCTCTACTGCCCACACAAGTGCAGCAACCCCGCATCCAGCTGCCTCCCCCTATCCTTGATCTTCTTTATCCTCTTCCAAATTGCCTTCGGTTCACCAACTGCCTTTGCTACCTCTTCCGTCCACTATACCTGGTTTCTATCTCTCGATGATGCACCCTTTCCTGATGTCCTTCCACACAAAACTTCTGCAATTCTCCTAAATGCCTCCCGGTACTTCTTCCACTTCTTCACGAAGTTGCTCATACCGAGCCCTCAACCTCTCCCTTACACTTCCCCACCTAGTAATCTTCCGACTCCACCACCAAATCCGGTTATTTTCTATGTTGTCTACTCCTATATGTAATCATGTGGTATTCCCGCTTTTGAAAGAATGAATCAGCTATGGCCATCCCATTCCTTGCCACCAGCTTCACCAGCTCTCGACCTCTCTATTCCTCGTTGCACACCCAAATTTACAAACACATTCCTCTTCACCCGGCTCCGCTATACCCACGGGCATGTTAAAGTCCCCCCAATCCACAGCATCACCTCCGGCTCAACCATTCCCATCATCCTCTGCCCCAGTTCTTCCAATTTGTGGGCTATATACTGAAATAACACACACACCATTTGCCTCTATTACCACCCATGCCACAACTATCCATCCCTCCCATCTTTCCACTCCGACCACCTGCTTGCTGACCTCTTCCAATCCTATTATTTCCATGCTATTACTCCTTCCGTCCACACCCATGTGCAACAGCTTGTATCCTACGAATTTCCTCACCATGTCCCCTGCCCATCTGGTTTCCTGCACACACACCACTTCCAAACTTCTCCTCTGCATCATCTCCACCACTTTGACCCCTCTTCCCCCCAATTCATCCCACATTCAAACCACCAAGCCGGACCTCACTTCTGAATCGCTTCCTGCTGAGAGAGTTGGTACCATCTTGGATATTTTTGGGTCATTCAGGTCATGAATCAGCAACGCTGCCCTGGCTGACCTACTGGACCTACTACTCCAGCCTGCCTCTTTTTCCGCTCGCCTCCCCCACTTGTTCTCATTTTCACCCTCAACATTAGACTCTCTCCCCCACCTAATTCACTCCTCCCTCAATCGACTCACTTCACCCTCACCAAAGTAAAAATTAAAAATAAATCAGAATTTTCAAAGTCAACACAGTCGATGCTTTTAATACTCAATTCCCGCCCCTCAGATTGACCCTCGACTCCCTCACACGCCTACTCATCTTTCTCACACAATCCTCATCCCCCACGAGCAATCCTCCTTGTTCAAACTCACTGCCAAGCTGAACTTCTTGGTCAGCCAGTACCCTGCCATGCAGGGCCGACCCAGAGGGAAAACCAAGCAGAGTCCACAGACCCAAGGACGAAACATAACCCAATCCACCAAACCGCTTCACCTCACCACGGGTCGAGCCATGTCCACAAGCCCAAGGACGAAACACAGCCCTCCCCGCCAAACCACGCAACTTCACCGTGGACCGAGACGTGTCCACAGGCCCAAGGACGAAACGCAGCCCTCTCCACTGAACAGCTCCACCTCACCACAGACCGTGCGGTGTCCACAGGCACAAGGACAAAATGCAGTTCTCTTCCCCGCCAAACCTTTGTACCTCACCACGGGCAGAGCTGCATCCACAGGCCCAAGGAGGAAACACACCCTCCCCACTGAACAGCTACACATCACCACGAGCCGTGCTGTGTCCACAGGCCCAAGGACGGAATACAGCCCTCCATGCCAAACCGCTCCACCTCACTGCGGGCTAAGCCGGGTCCACAGGCCCAAGGACGAAATACAACCCTCCACCTCACTGCGGGCCGAGTCGTGTCCACAGGCACAAGGACGAAATACAGCCCTCCACGCCGAATCGCTCCACCTCACTGCGGGCCGAGCCGGGTCCACAGGCACAAGGACGAAACACAGCCCTCCCCACCGAACCGCTCCACCTCACCGCAGGCCGAGCCAGGTCCACAGGCACAAGGACGAAACACAGCCCTCCCTGCCGAACCGCTCCACCTCACCGCAGGCCGAGCCGGGTCCACAGGCACAAGGACGAAATACAGCCCTCCCTGGCGAACCGCTCCACCTCACCGCAGGCCAAGCCGGGTCCACAGGCACAAGGACGAAATACAGCCCTCCCTGGCGAACCGCTCCACCTCACCGCAGGCCAAGCCGGGTCCACAGGCACAAGGACGAAATACAGCCCTCCCCGCCGAACCGCTCCACCTCACCGCAGGCCGAGCCGTGTCCACAGGCCAAAGGACGAAATGCTTATGCATGGCAAGAATGTTAAAAATGGCCTTATTCACCAATTTACTCCACTTAGATGGAGTAAATATCACAAATGTTGATGAAGTGGGTAAGAATGGCCGGTGCTTTCAACATCATTTTTTTATTCATCGAAATGCGACATCATTGGCAGGGGGTGAATACTTTCGCAGGCCATTGTATTTTACTCTCATTTATTGCACATGTACAATATTTCAGTTTAATTATGTGTTAAATAGGCTTTCCTGGGTTGGTTGTAGAACCAAACCATCATTTATAAGAGTCGATGGGAAATCGAGTTCTGACCTCCGAACATCCGACTTAAGAACGACTGTTTGGAACGCAACACGTTCCTAAATCGAGGACTCACCGTCGTCCATGAAAACGGATGGAAAATAATATCAAAAAAAGAAGAAAAAAAAAAAAGAAGAAACAAGCCACTGATGTGGAACTTTCTGAATGGTTGGATGACGAATCGGGAAGTAAACGATTAAATAAACTACGTACACCATCGTGCAGTTCATTTCCACACAATAAACCATTTTCACACAAACCTCATAAGTCATAATATTTGATTTCTATCCATTTTTCACTAAACATTTCTATAACCATTCAAACCAAAATGTGCTCGCATGTGCAGTATTTGTGTGTTTATGTTTATGTGTGCATTTACATATATATGCAGAGACAACGACCGTTTTACGACCATTTCCATCTTTTTCTTTTTTGGGGGGGGGGGGAGTGGGGGAGGCTGGTCAAATGATGGCGTTCCTCCATAAGGATCTACCCAATGTATCAGCATTGTGCAAACCTAAACATTCCATATCCTTGACAGTTTCAATCTATATCTTTTTAAGACGTCCTCTCGGCGTTCTTCCTTCTACCACGAGCTTTATCGCTTTCTTTGCAGCTTCATCTTCTTACCTTCGTTGCACATGACCATACCAACCAAGTCTTCTCTTTGCAAGTTCTTCTTTAGCAATATCGATTATCATTATCTTCCTGATTTCTGAGCTCAGAGTCCTTCCTTTCAGAGACAATCCATTCATCCATCACATCATTCTCATCTCTGTTCTTTCCATTATTTCTACATCTTCCATCTGCATTGCCCACATTTCGCTTCCGCACGTCAATACCGGTCTGATACAGGCTTTATAAACTCTTAACTTGCACGGATAATGGAATGTTTCTGTGCTTCATGGTACCATCTATTTGTCTCCACTTGTCCCAGGCTGACTTTATTCTTCATCTCACAGCTAATTCTGATCTGAGCCCGATGCCACTGTCACGTCTCCACGGCGCCAAACTTTTGACCTTTTCTAAATTAAAGTCTGAGCTCAGAAACATTTCTTTTTTTTTTTGTTCTTCATCTTCTTCTTTCGATGATGAACCCTCGCATCTTTCATATGTGAAAATCCCAGCTTTCGTTACCAAATTTCTTGATACCACTACATCTCTTGCGACAACATCTTTAACACTACCTTCAATAAATATATTTAACATACAAACACAAACTCCTGGTGTGTGCCCCGGTTAGAATAGGTACACCGCCTCAATTAAAGGGTTGGCGTCAGGAAGGGCATCCGGCCATAAAACATTGCCTAAAAAAAAAAAAAAGAGAACCATGATAGAAGATTGTCATGGGGCTTGCAAGGCTAACCCCCACTCGAGCAGGGAAAAATAGCCTTAAACTGTGTGTGTGTGTGTGTGTGTGTGTGTGTGTGTGTGTGTGTGTGTGTGTGTGTGTGTGTGTGTGTGTGTGTGTGTGTGTGTACGTGTACGTGTACACACGCACACGTATTTTCTTTTCATTACTTACACGTCGCTGCGAAAGGCCCAATATGGGTCTTAATTCAATATTGAGTAAATGGCAGGTCTCAATTCCCCCTCTATTTGGATCAATGATTCCCCATTTGCAACAGCCTCTGGTCTCACAGTTTCCTCATGGGTAACAGCCTAAAACAAGTGCAGCCCTGGGCCCAGGAAGAGTGGTGCCGAAAATGTTAGCAAGCCGTGACACTTTGTAATCACTTCCCAACAGGCACCTTCAAGTCCAGCCTGAAGGCAATCCTGCAGCTTTAAACTTATGAAGCCCTCGATCTAATGCATGTCTGGCTCGGTGTTGTACATGCATGCTGACACAATGATTTATCAACAAAATAGCTGCCTGGTTAAATGAGAAGGTAAAATGCTGGTCAGCTGTTTTCAACGCTGCGATTGTCCGAGTTCTTCCTCTAAACATCTGATATTTTCATTGATGAGTGTAATCATCGTGAACGTAATCGGGAACAAGCCATCACACAAGTATATGCAGTGACACGGTATCATTAGTGGGTACGTGGCAGCATCAAATTAACCACCTATTTATTGAGCCAGCAAAGCAAGAACAATTGTATTTTGTGTTCCTTGTCACAATGATCAAAAACACGAGGCGAGAGAGATTGCAAAATCTTTCCGTTTGTCATTACCTGTAGATCTCTGTTATTCATCGCCCATTTCCCAAAGGTGTTTCCTGCAAAAGAATGAATGAATGAATGAATGAATAAAGCTCTTTAGACCTGCAATATCAATGATTGTTGTTAATTGCAGATACTGAAAAGAAAACAAACACCAAGTGGTATTATCCATCAGAAGATTGCATATTCTGCAGATAAACTAAGCCATTCACACTTCATGCATGTGCATTGCAATGAAGGATGTGGAGATTAGGAAGTCAGTTAACTTTTAGATAATTACAAGGACATGAGCAAACAACGGAGAAATAAACACCATGCAAGATTTGAACCCGGGACCTCAGCATCATGAGCAGTGTGCTGACATGGAGATGCTGCTAAACAAGGCAACTCTTAAAAAGGGTGTCAAGCATATCCATAATGCAAAAAAAATAAAATAAATAAAGATTCCACCAAGCTTTTTGTTACTTGACGTGGAAGTAAGGATGGAATAAATAAATAAATAAATTTTTAAAGAGTGTAATATAATTCAACAATGATAAATGAAAGTATCATGAGATTTCATTTCAATTGGAATGCAGACTCATGTCAAATCCTGGCACAAGGAGTTTCACACCACTTCTGACACCTTTTTCCAGTCGCACTAACTTAAAAATGTCCATGGTCGGGACAACGTATATCGACACAGGTACGCTGCCAAAAAATCTAGTCATTTGCACGACCATTTAGTCGTTAGCTTGGAGTGTTGATTAGACGTTCCTTCACTCTACCAGTTCACAATCAGGATTCCAACAACTTATCTTTCCTTATAATGGCATAATATGAGAATTCAAAAAGAATACGCACATTTTAAAATTGTGAGCACCCTTTATTCGACAGCAATTGTGTTCAAATTGAGCGATATCGAAATTCTCAAGATTTTGTACATGCCAAACGAAATTTCAAACCAATAAATTTTTACACAAGCCACTGTGATGACCTGAGATTTCCATTTGAAGTCACTGGCTCCCTTTTAGAGCATCGGAAGATCGTCACGCAATGAGAAATAAAACAAAGAGAAGCAAAGGGAAAGGGATAAAATGAAAACTCTACAAAACGATTCGACAAAACCACCGAGGAAGACCATTCCACAAGGAGGATCAAATATATACTAACGGATAAAAATTCCTGTGCACAACAAAATATATATATATATATATATATATATATATATATATATATATATATATATATATATATATATATTTATATATATATATATATATTTACACAGAATGAGACTGACATATACACGAGCAATATAATGGTCAGCCAACGTGCACGCCTTGACACGTTCCCCAGTTTACCCGTGAATATCCGGAACTTGCACGTGCATACTGTGCACTGCACCCGCACAAATTACCATGCACGACTGCACGTGCACCGAGTCACGTGACAGTGCTACACGTGCTACACAAATGCAACGCAGCACAATTTGGTGAACCATCCCAGCTGTGAAAAACTTTTATTTTTAATCGACGTCGAAACATCGTAAACGTGATGCCACGCTTTTCCGAAAATTACCGTCTACGTGCGATTGGCATGTTTGAGACAGGTATGACACAATATGTTGGGGCTAGGCGTTTTGGTGTTCATCGGAACACCATACAGTCACTCTGGAGACGTTATCAACAAACTGGCAGCATCAGAGACCGTCCACATTCTGGGCGGCCATGTTTGACGTCATGTCGGAAGGATAACCTTATCCAGTTGGTGCACTTTAGGAATCGGTTCCAGACAGCAAGTTTGACAGCTCTCAGCATCCCTGTCTTGTGACCAATCAGTGCCAGAACTGTCAGGAATCGGATACAACATCCGACCACGACGACCAGCAATATGTCCAACATTGTCGCCACGTCATCGACATGCGCACATCGTTCGGTGTAGACAACGTCTGATGTTCAAGAGACAAGAATGGGCTGCTATCCTCTTTACAGATGAGTCGAGGTTCCATCTTGATAGTAGTGATGGCCGTTGTTATCTTGCCAAAACGAAGTTTTTGCAAGATCTGTTACTTGGTAAGTTTTTTTTGTTTGTTTGTCTGTAATCATTGGATTTTTCACCTTTACATCACTCTGTTGAACACAATTCTCATTGGAAACTCTTGTGGGTACACATATCGTAGTATTATTACAATACCCTTCAGCACACATAAAGGTCAAGGTCAAGGTCAAAGGTCAAGGTCACTTTGCGGTAAATCGTGGAGGTCGATGAAACCCTTATTTTTTGAGTAATTTTAATCGAATCATCTCCAAATTTATGGGAATATAGTTCATGGTCTGGCGCTCAGCTGATTAGTTTTTGGTGGCGATTGGCCTTGACCTTCATGGTTAGCGCCTGAGGTCAAACATATTTGACCCCAAGGTCAAATTTTCAAGTTTTAGGAACCATATCGTGTAGTACCTCAAATTGAACACCTCGATGAGTACTTTCCAGATATGTCAAGCTTGAGACATTATGACGTCATTTGGTGACGTTATGAGGCAAACGCATATTTTTCAATGGTTACTCTGTAGAACAATTCTCATCGGAATCTCTCGTAGGCAGATATTCCTCAAGGAGTCGCTCCTGGTGGATAGCAGCTCTGTTCACCTCAGTGTGACCTTAAAGAAGTCACACGTGGTCACCTTTTGGCAAGATACGGGTCATCCTGCGGGTGACATTGGTTTATTGCATTTATCGATGGGAAGTGGAATGTTACACTGACGCATGTGTTGTGCAACGTTCGTCGTCCGGCCGTGGATGTGTGATGGTACGCGGAGGCATCACCACACATCACAGAACCCAGCTGGAGGTCATTCATGGAAATTTGAAAGGAATTCAGTTCCGTAATGAAGTTCCCCGTCCTCCCGTTCCTGCAGGTTCATGGACGTCAGATCACACTTCAACAGGATAACACATGCCCTCGCAATGCACGAGTGGTCACCGACTTAACCGCACAACAGAACATTCCCACACTTCCATGGCCAGATGTTTCACCTGATCTTTCTCCCATAGAACACGTGTGGGATGAAATGGAACGCCGATTGCGCCGTCTTTAAAACCATCCGGAGACGTTGGCCCAGCTGCTGCAGGCCTTGATACAGATCTGAAATGACATCCCTCAAGCGTTGTACAACAATCTTCTGTCCTCGATGAGGCACCGTTGCCAAGCGTGTGTCAATGGAAATGGTGGTGACACGCACACCAGATACTGACCTGTTAACTGACTTTTGACTGCTCCCCTCTTTGAGCCTCTGGAGACGTGTCTTGCACACGTGTTGACATTCTCATGTCGATTTCATATTTATCAAACACTAAATATCAATTTGACAAAACAACGCGATGCGTTTGTTTTCATTTCTCATGGGTATAAATGATGCACAGGAACTTTTTTAAGCTAGTGTACATCCGGGTGTACTCGAGGGCTATTTGCCACACACAAAAACCAGGTGCAACTGTACACTCCCGACCAGCCTTATGAAGGGTGTCCAAAAAGTTCCAGAGCAAAGCTGGATGGAATGAAATTGAGGCTGAAATTATTGTTTCACAAATTCAATCATTTCATGGATGCAGAGGTGCCAAATCTGAGCACACTGATTTTTTTTTTGCTCTTTGCACTTCATTTGGAATTCACCCAAATTATTTTGAACTGGTAAAATGGCAAAAATAAGATCTCGATACGGCAAGAGAGTTGTGCATGCTCTCTTTGAAGATGAGCCCCCACCCACTCCCCCCCCCTTTCCAAATTAAAGATCACCTTCTAATTGTTCCATTGATGAAAGAACATTCACACAGTCAATGAAAAAAACACTACTCTGGATCATGAGTGCTCGGAGGGGACAGCACAGGAAGATAGACCGAATTGCCTTTTCCTGTGCTCCAATAAATGTGCAACTGTGGTTTTGATAATGACAATTCCCTTTATTGACGACTGGACCAAGCGCCAAGATTCATCGTATTTCTTGAAGGGTATCCAGAAAGATGCACTCCAATGAGAGTACTGCATCCATGTTTTATATTTACTAGCATCGGCACTCCCGGCCTCAGAGCCTCCATCTCGGCCCACCTTCGGGAGGAAATTTAAAGTCGTGATATTTCCACAGTGATACTTTCTTCTGGAGCACACTGTACACTTGAAAAAAATTGGGATATACTGCAACCATATTTGGCCTTGCTGGGCAACACTAATCTTTTGTGCGCTATAAAAAGACTCTCTGACTTGTACTTTTATGTTTGTTTGCCCCAAGACATTTTGAATACTCATTTTGTCCCATATCCCCTTATTTTACTCTTATCTCATCCTCCTCTACTGCCCTGCCCAATCACCCCTCCCACATAGGATATGTAATTCTGAAGATGGATACCTTTACAAACAATACAAACCAACCACCGAAAATATCACAAGATCCAATGAATCCCTGGCAAGTGCAAGTGGGTTATTCATGCGACGTGAAATGTTTACATATCCAAAACTAGAAGGGCACTCGGTAGAGCGCATACCTCCGCCACGTAATGCCTGATCCACGAGAACATATCGAACCTAACACATTTTTGAGATACCGTGCTATATCTCGTTTTTAGTCCTATCTCTCAATGGTGAAAAAACATTTTTTTTTAAATCCCAGTATCCAGATCTGGATTCAGATCTTCACCAAAATCGAATCAGTTCATCCTTGTCACACACCGAACCTGTCCACAAAATTTCATCCGGATCCGTGCACAACTTTTTTTTTGAGAGATATCCTGCACACAAATAAACAGACAGACAGACAGACAGAGAGGGGTGAAAACATAACCTTCTTCATCTTTGGTGGCAGAGGTAAAAATA
The DNA here is from genome assembly GCF_056783735.1 of Eptatretus burgeri. Lineage (NCBI taxonomy): Eukaryota > Metazoa > Chordata > Myxini > Myxiniformes > Myxinidae > Eptatretus > Eptatretus burgeri. The sequence continues at coordinate 44,100,007 of NC_140965.1, forward strand.
AAACTCAGTGAGCATTTACACACTTAGACCAACTAGAAAATAATTTTCAACACAAAATATTCTTCATTCCGTGCCAAAGCAGAGCATAGAAGAATGCCGAGAAGGTCCGACGTCTTACAACAAAACTCGAAAGCACGCCAACAATCTTAAATATCACAAGCATTCCAAAAGGCATCACAGTCAACAATAAACCAACACCAAGGGCGGTAAACTGCCCGCGCAGGGTGGATAAATTTGGGGGGGAAAGCACCTCGTCACAGCTGAGCAGGAAATAAATGGTTCCCTATTCATGTCAAACTGAGGGCGTTATAGTTTAAACGAGAATAAATGTAAACTTCAGCAACAAATTCCTCCCTAAATTTGTAGGCCTTTGCTTCAGCTTATTGCCTCTGTGGCACTCATAAATTCTGATTTGACAGAAAGCAATATTCGACAGTGCTCCTCACGCCTGTGTAGCTTTCCTCATAGAAAAGTCTGACTTTGAATTTCCGTGCATGTGAGCAATCCTGAGCCAGGACAGCATGCACACCAGACGTGTCAGTTCATCTATTCCACCAACATTGTGCCTAATCAGAAGATCCATCGAAGGCGGCTCGCATTGACCTCTCAATAGTGGTGTACACTGCAGTGCATTTAACTCCCATAATCATGTTTCTATCGAAGAATGTGGAGAGGGAGGAGGTAGACAGTTAGCAGATGATGAGTGGAGCAGACAGACACAAGGTTATAAAAAAAAAAATCACAAATTAAACAAACAGAATGGATTTTTTGCTACAAGATGAGAATAACGGCGACTGAGGAGCTTTGCTTGTACACGATGACCAAGTCAGACAGTGCATCATGTCAGTGGTCTGTTCCAGCCGCTTTGCTCCATCACACAAGATGAGCTTACAAAATAAATGTTCTCGACAATAATGAACTTCTGCTGATGTGGAGAAGCCCAAAACTAACTGCGAAATAAACGAGAAGGGCACTCTTCAACGTCACGACAGATTTGCCTCTTCCCACATTGTTACATCACTAGTATGTGCACGTTAAAAAAAATAATAATAATGATTAATAAATAAATATTCAAACCGCGAGCAAGAAACAACAACCACACAGGCCGTTTCTTCGCTCTCGCGTGCCTGTATGTGCGTGGCCCAGAAGTTCGCATATTATTCGCAGTTACGATTATTCGCAATTTAGTTTTAATGCCCAAATATTCAATTAGCGCCAACGTATTTTGCCTTTTCGCAATGTCATCGCAAGGAAAAAAAAAAGAGAAGAGAAGAGAGAAAAAAAAATTACTTCCTGGTTCGGAGCACACCAGCACTCTGATGTTACCGAAATTTATGCACCGTCTAATATGACAACGATCATAACTTGGGGCATTGTGTTTATCTATAAATGCGCATAAGAAAGATAAATTATTAGAATACACGAAGTCATCACTCTGGAAGCTCGTACGTTGTAACCTGTAATGGCGAACGTGGCTGAGCTTCCCTTCCCCATCGGCCACGCCCACGCAACAACGTGTCTTGTCATTGGTTTGGTAAATAAATAGCCATAACTTGGGAGGCACTTGTCCGATTAATATCAAGCCTTGAAAAGGCACATCCGCAGGTCCCCAGCAATATACCTGGCAAGTTTCAATTAGATCAGACCAGTGGTTGTCAAGAAACAGCGGTCACACACACACACACACACACACACACACACACACACACACACACACACACACACACACACACACACACACACACACACACACACACACACATTGCTGGAATTATAGATAGATTATACATACTTGTACCAAGTTTGATTGAAATCACTGAACTCAGATTCAAAATATTAAATAATTCTGCCTGCCAGACCAGGCATCCGATGAGGTTGAAAATTAAAACATATATTCCCCATCACGACTACATCATAACTGTGACGTTTCATGTCGATTGATGAAGCGGTTCAACAGAAATAGTTTTTTTGATTTTCATTCAATCCAATTTGGCTGCCAGACCACATGACCTATTTATTATTTGTGAACACCCTGGTATTATCCAAGGCTTGGGGGACATGTGGGTGAAGTTTACCCTCGATATGTCAAGCCTTTCTGGAGAATAAGATTTTTAAAAGGTTTATTCTTCAAAACCAAAAAAAATAATCAGAGCTGCCAAACCATGTGACCATTTATGTCATAGTTGGAGAACTTTTTCTTCCTCATGGGTAGGCGATCACACCTGTAAAGTTTCGCCTCGATCTGTTCAGCTGTTTCAGAGAAGTTTTTTTTGAAGGTTTTTTTTTGTAAAAACAAAAACAAAATAAAAATGGCTGCCTAACCATGTGACCGATGACATTATCAATCCCCCCCCGCCCCCCCCATACAATTTATCCCTAGATGACCCTCAAAAAAATTTCATACTGATCGGATAAAGCATTTGACGTATGCAATGACGTCATAACAAAGCCACTTATGACATCAAAAATTAAAATCAAACTTGTACTTCACATGTGCCAAGTTTACATTTTTTCCACGGAGCGGTTTCGAAGATACAGAGGTCCAAAGTTTTTCCTTTTTTAAAAAAAATGGCTGCCACACCACATGACCGATGACATCATATTTACCATTAAATCATTCCATGTGAATAGTCACACCTGTGGTGAAATTTTCGTGTCAGTTGGTAGGTGCTTGCACAGAAAACAGAGAAAATTAGCACGGATAGACGCATGTTCATACGTACGTGCGTATAACCCGAAAACATCAGCACAAACTTGTTTTGTACCGAGATACATAGTGCTCGGGCTGGCAGGATGGCCAAGAGGTACACACACGCACACTCTAACCAATCGAGCTAGGGTTTGAATCCCGGCCCAGCTACAAACTGTCATCGCGGTGTTTCACAGGTAGGGTTATTCATCAATGTGTGCGCTGTCCCTCGGATGGACGATACACTGGGTGCCTCGTCTGCCGGCATTAGTTGGTGGACTTTAAAGATCCCACGGAGTCCTTGCGTGAACAGCAGGCGAGCCATCGCCGGCGCCATGAACAAATTACAAATTCCTGCCCGAACTACTGCAGGGAAGGCAATGGCAAACCACCCCATATAACTCCTGCTGAGAAACCGCTTCAGCAGGACAGGCACTCTGAAACAGAGTAAGGTTCATCCAAATCAGACGATCGTGCTCAACAATGCCCCATTTGTGCAAACTGTACTGCACACTCGCCAAGTATCCATGTTTCACTCTTTCCCAAGTTCTGGAAACTATGAGACGCATAAAAATGTTCCTTATTATGAAAGCAATGTAGAAAGCCATTGCATCGATGGAACCAAAGTTGCCACGAGCAACGACGCACACTTGAACATGCAATCAGCTCTGCCGGCATGTTACATGTATGTGCTGTTGTGTACATGACAAGTTGAATGTGTAACCAATGTGAAGGAGAACGCTGAGCATGGTGCAGTATATGCTAATGGTCCAACGAAAAAAAAATGTTTTTTTTATAGTGAGAGTGAAGCATAGGAATATATTATCTCATTGGATTGAGACTATTTTTTGGCCATTTAAGTGCAGTACTGAATTATGTACTTCCAAAGTTTGTATTTATTTATTATTCCCCTTCCTATCTATATCAGGAGTCATTAAAACCCACAGTAATTTGCGATTACAAACACGCCTAGCCACTAGCCTATGGCCACCAGCCAGTCAGTTCCACTTCCCCTCCACCCCCCAACTTGAATACCATGCCAGCCCGACTGCCATAAGCACACCTTCAAGATGCCTGCAGCACTACCCTCCCCTTTCTATGCCCATTTTTTTAATCAACCTGATCACTGGTCAGAACGCTGCATAAATCAGGCCCTTAACGGAAAACGTCAGCAAGAAAAACGAGCTCATTTCCGCGGCGGGCCGCTCGCCACCTCCCATCCATCTTACTGCTGTATGTAGATCGCAGGGCCAGGGGAAATGTCAGCAGCACCATCGCGCCGCCGAGTGTGACGGGCTGCTAGCACCGCTACGGCGAAAGCTCAGACCAACCCCCTCCATCCACAGCTCTAGTCTTCAACACCGCTTCTCCCTCCGATCACTTTCCACACACAGCTTACGCAAACCACCTATTAGCTTTCATCCCTTACCCATTACTCCCACCCAAAAACTTTCCCCAAACATTTCACTCGAGATGCAAAAAAGATTGAAACAACACACACAAAACTGGCTTCACAACAAGCAAGCGAGAGGCAAAAACAGATTTCGGCATTTTCCTCGACATTCACATATGGCTGAAGCAAGAGAAAGGGAACGTTGGATTGAATCCGAGCATACGACATCGAACTTCACCAAGGATACGAGAGCCCATAAATCAATCCTTCTCCTAATAGTCACTTTGTCCGAGCTATGGTAAAGCAATGACTGTACATTATGATCGAATCCAATCCGAAGCTTCAGTCCATTGTACTAACCCGTCTTGTAGACTCAACAGTTTGCATCAACCATCTACCAAACCAAATGTGGTACAGCCAATTACAGGCACGGAGACTCTCAATATTCTCCATACATATAATTAAACACCGTGATGCTTTCCAGATTGACATATTTACCAATTTTAGATTCACATCATAGCTGGACAAATGTAAGTTCCGCCACCCCCCATCACCCCCCCCTCTTCCACCAAAAAAGTCAATTAAACCCTTCGGGGTTCACATAGGTCACGCAAATGTGTTATAGAGTTAAAGGAGATTCAACAGAACATCCTCTCAAAAACCTTTAGAAATATTCTGCTGAGCAACGACCTGCCGTGTTCTGCTAAGCACCACGTACTGTGAAACTGCAAGTTCAACACACGCTTCATTAACATCAATCTGGCTCAACCTTAGGGAGGTATTCAGAATGTCCAGATCCCTGTACACTACTCAACAGGTCATCTGTTTATTACGTACGCATGGAGAAACATCCTCCTTCCTCCTGTGCGGACAAGTGCACGCAGGAGGGAAGAGGAGCAGGATATGTTTTAACATTACATTTGCAATACTTTCCCTCATTTTATTTGTTTTGTTTTTTTTAAGCATTTCTTTTAATCAAATGTCATTTCTGGTATTTTGGAAAGTATTACAATATTTGAAGCCCTAATATTCGACTGTAACAGTAGATTAAGGCTGTGAAAAGCACAGGGGAGTCCTCACTTAACATCGTTTCGCTATTACATCGTTAACTCATTAAAAGTATTTCGTTTAACGTGTTGTTTGGACCGGCTTAACAGATTGTAATTTCTCTGTCGCACTAACGACAATTCACTTCAATTCGCTTTGTTCACCGAGTCTCCTCTTTTCACTGCATTCACTGTTCCTCCTCGTAAACCTCCAAATATTCTGCTTGCCTAGTCCTTCAAATGACAGTTTTTAATCCCCCAAGAGAAGTCAAAAGCACCCCATCAGTGACAATGTTGTTTCTACTCATGATAAAAATTTCAAGACATAGGCATATATAGAAGGAAGCAGCATGTATGAAGCAGTTTTAAGTCTTTGGTATGATTCGGCTCGGGTTTGCATTGCCAACATCCCAGACTCAAAGCGGACACTAAGTATTACACCACCAAAATCATGGAAAAGCATCAGTTTGGGAACTTAGATGAAAGTTTTGAATAGCTTTGACCAAAGTAAACATGTGGTAGATCATCGGCGCGGCACTTGGCCTTATTCCGACCACAGTAAGGACAATTCGGACCAACGCCAATAAGATTCGGGCAAGTGCAAATTCTGTAACTCCCATAAGTGCAACGAAGATAAGTCGATCAAGAAATAGCACGAGGGAGAACATGGACTCTGTCTGGGAAGAGGATGTGCCAAATTTCAATTTTTACCATGGAGCAGTTTCGGAGATACAGTGGCCCAAAGTTTTTCCTTTTTCCAGCCTGGCTACCAGACCACATGACCTGTGACATCATGATTATCATTAAAACATTCCACATGGGCCGATGCACCTGTGGTGAAAATTTCATGCCAATCCAATAAGCGGTTGCAGAGAAAACAGAGAAAACTAGACAGGCACTCGGTAGAGCGCATAGCTCCGCCAGGCTGATTACGTTTTGTAGCCCACTGATGGGTAGGATCTGGATTCGGACCTGAACTAAAATTTAATCAGCTTGTTCTGGTCACTTAGCCAAATCATCCACCAAGTTTTGTCCGGATCTGTCCGCAACTTTTTGAGATATCGTGTTATATCTCATTTTAGCCCGATCACTCAATGGTGAAGAATCACTTTTTTAAAATTATTGGATCCGGCTTTGGATCTTCACCAAAAAACGAATATATTCTTCCTTGTTACACACCCAACCTGCCCACCAAGTTTTATTTTTTTTTTTTTTAAATATACAATGTCAAGGCTTGAATGAGAGCTAACACACAGAACATATAACAAGGGGAGCAGGAGACAAGAGGGACAGGAGAGGGAAGCACAAAACAGTGGGGAATAGACACATGAGATCTTTGGAAGGGAGAGGGATGGGGCAGGGTACACAGATTAAACCAGTTTTTGTCATCTTTTGAAATCTTTTGAATCTGTCAACAACCTTTTGAGATATCCTGCCATATGTCATTTTTGGTCCGATTTCTCATTGGTGAAAAATCACTTTAAAATTATCCAGATTCGGATCATCACCAAAATCTCATCATTTCGTCAGTGTCATGTACTGACAAATGTGTCCCATCTTCTTTGCTGGGAATCGTCCCAACTACGCTCGATGGCTAGTTCGTTATTATCACAATTTGATGAACCTGGACAACACACATCCTGGTGTTCGGGAAGCCTAAGAAAATGGAGCTTTATCTGTGAGAAGAACCAACAAATCATTCTTGTGAACTCAAGACGACATCACCCTCGAGCAGACGGTGAATGCTGATGCTGCATCAAGGCTGACAGGAATCACTTCGTTCAGTCAGTCCGACAGTGTCAGACAGCTGTGGATGGTCACTGGAGCTGCCAGAAGTTGTATTCTTGGAAGTCTCCTCGACAAAGCTGGCTTGAAATTGAAGGAAGACGTCTCCAAATCGTTGAAACCGTATCGAGTCACCCGAGACAATAATGATCTCTCGAAGCTGCTAGATGCAATCAAGAACACCATGAACCCGTTTGATCAGAACACGAATGAAACCCTCCACTGTATCATGACTGGTACCAGTGTACCAAATGATATCAAGGAGGATCTCTTGGGGTTTCAAGTGAAAGCCCAGGAGTTGTGTGATAGTTTCACAACAGAGAGCTTCAACGATCAAGCTCGCTTCGAGAAACCAATCAGCAGAAGGAAGATCAAGAACTTTGTGAGTGCTGCTGTAAAGAAAAACATCACCACCAAGGACCAGAAGGTAGTCGAACTACAAGGGACCAGAGACCTGTTTGGAAGGCTACTCCACATCAGTACGTTGGAAAGGATAAATATTGAGAAAGTCTTTCAATATCCACTGACCCCAATTCCACTCGCCCTGGCACACGTGGATGGCAGCATCAACGAAACTGACAAGTCAAAGCTTCTGCACAAGCTGGAGGGAATGGTTGAAAGCGAGAAACCAGGAGATATTGACGTCACATTGGTCGATGCAATGTTCCTGCTACACACATTGCTGAATCTCCCTCCCACATTTGGTGGGGTAGCTGAAGTAATAATCTGATGATTGTGTGAGATGTCACCACGCACTGATCTTGTTTGTGATATATACATCACTCCGAGTATCAGAGGCTGAGCGAAACACACGAGGGTCAGAAGAAATGACGTTTGCTGTGACAGGTCCTGAACAGAAGTGGCCTCAGAATTGGCAAACAGCTTTTCAGTCAATGTTACTTCAAAGCAGGATTTCTTCACTTCCTTGCAAACGAATGGAAGAACAACAGATATGCTAGCATCCTGAAGGATCACATTGTGGTCATGGGTCTGGATCGTGTCTACTACACGTTCAGAGAAAACGGAGGGAGTGTATTCAGCGAAGACACAGAGGCATTGAACTGCCAACATGAAGAAACTGACACTTGACTTGTGTTTCATCTTGATCATATCATGCAAGTATCACCAGCCGCAACGATGAGGGTCATAAGCAACGACACGGACGTCCTCTTAGTTCTGTTCTGCTACGCAGGTGCCGCACATGACTGCCCAAACGTATGGATGGATGTTGGACTCAGCAGTAACAACACCAGGCGATGCATCAGTATTCCCAAACTGGTTGATGAATTGGAGTCTACTGTCCTGCAAGCTCTTCCTGGACTTCATGCATTTACTGGTACCGACTTCACAGCATCCTTCATGAACAAAGGAAAACAGAGACCCTTGACATCATGATGAAACACAAACAGTTCATCTCAGCGTTTGCCATGCTAGGGGAGCACCACAATGTGCCTGATGAAACAGTTTCGACAATTGAGCATTTTGTATGCTCGCTGTATGGGAAACACAACTTGTTCAGCATTGACACTGCCCGCTATGTTATGTTTCAACACACATATGCACCAAGACAGCTCGGGCATCCACTGGAGAAGATCAAGGGTGTAAACCCAAGCAGTATGCCGCCTTGTCGATCCGTTCTGATCAAGAAAATCAAGAGAGCAAATTATGTTGCCTCTCTGTGGAAGAAAGCTGCACGTCAAGATCCATCTAGCTTATGTGGCTAGCAGTGCCAACACAGATGGATCTTGGTTGATGGAAGCTTCGCAATCGATTGGTTTGATGGTGATCAGATGCCACGCCATATCAGCCAGATCCTCAGTGAAAAGGAATCAGTCATCGAATCAGAAGACGGCGAGGATGTGGAAATGTCGCACGGATAACTTTTGTATGGATCAGATGAATCGGACGTGGACGACGATGATTGGAGATGAGCTAAATGGAAAGCTCATTGTGTGATGACGGTTCAGATACATTCATGGATAATTTATAAACCTGAAGATTACCAAGACACTTATCCAGATCTATAGGAACATATTGAACAAAAGTCAATAGTTTTGCATGCTCATTTTCCAAACTTCTCAACACATTGCTATTAATACACATGGATGACAACCATTTCATTTACAAGACAGATATATCTGATTATCATGATTATGTTGTTATACATTGTTAACAATTTTGTCATATTATGATAATGTCAATAAATCACTATATTGTAATTAAAACGGAGCCTCGACTTATTTTACATTTACATATGTATATTCCAAGAATCATCGGAAATTGTGATATTTTCCAAGTAACCCCATGTATACTCCTTTTTTTTCATTACCCTGCAAAATATAAACTGTTTTGCGTGATTCTTTTTGCATCAGAAAGGGGAATGATAGTTCTTCAAAATAGTACATTTGTTTTGTAAATAATCCTCTTGAAAACTTCAGGATTGGAAAAAATACACTAAAAATATAAGATGATAAAACGTGCCGGTAAGTAAAATTGGGGTTAATCATTGAAATCAGGCTAATCCAACTTTTTTGAAGTCAAATTGAGAAACAGAATAGTTCATAGAATCGGGCCAACGATAAGCTTTAGCATGATATCTCATTTTTGGGTGTAACTATTGGACTTGAGTCAAAATTAATTACTTATAAAATTTGTTCGGAACGTTTACGAAACGAAATGCATTCACGGGAAATTATAGGGTACCCTAGAAAAACGCGATTTGTGGAAAAATGTCCAAGTGGATTTTTATCAGACCAGCATATTCGAATTCTACAGACATTTTCACTCTCGAAACAACTCTCAGACCTTTTGGCGAACAAAACACAAATAAACCTTTGTGGGCTCTTGGGCTAGAACATATGAAGAGGTTTTCAGAGTTGTGCATAAAACCACAATAGAGAAACTTTCATTTACAGTTTGTTTCATTTCAATCGGTTCATAAATAAAAATGTTACAACAACAAAAATTTGGCTATTGTCTTTTCATACACCCTGTATCATATATATATATATATATATATATATATATATATATATATATATATATATATATATATATATATATATATTTATATATATATATATATATATATATATATATATATATATATATATATGTATATATATATATATATATGTATATATATATATATATGTATATATATATATATATATATATATATATATATATATATATATATATTTATATATATATATATATATATATATTTATATATATATATATATATATATATATATATATATATATATATATATATATATATTTTTTTTTTTTTTTACACATGAGACTTTTCCTTTTCATCATTCTTATTATACATCGTTATAGAAACATTACAGATTTGAAGTTAACCTTTGAAAGTACAGTACTAATCAATAAGACAATGAAAGGGCATAAAATGTGCAATCTCACAACCATCTGCACTGACATTTACAAATCATCTCCTGGGGTGGAACATATTCTCGTTTAAAAAGTCTTTTTTTTAACAACCTGCAAAGTTTATTGCACAGAGTTACTAAAAGATGTACTGAATTTCGAGTACGCTTTTCTTAAAAAAATAAAAAAAATAAAAAAAATTGGACATAATCCATTTGTAATATTTATTGCAATATGGGGCCAACATCAACTACAAATCCATGTGATGTTTATAAGTTTATTCAAGCAATATAATGTTCCATTGAAACTTTAAAAATAATAATAATAATAACTGGAAGGGCACTCGGTAGAGCGCACACCTCTGCTACGCAATGCCTGATCCATGAGAACATGTCTGGCCCAATACATTTTTGAAATATCAGGCGATATATCGTTTTTGGCCCCATCTCTCAAAGGTGAAGAATCACTTTGTAAATTAGATAACTCTCGTATCCAAATCCTAATTCGGATCTTCACCAAAATCAAATCTTTTTTTTTTCTTTTTACACACCCACCTTGTCCATCTGAATCTGTCCACAACTTTTTGAGATGTCATGATGCATATCGTTTTTGGCTCAATCTCTTAATGGTGAAAAATCACTTTAAAAATTCTAGTAGCCAGATCCAGACCCAGATTTTCACCAAAATCTATTGTTCATCCTTATCACACACCCAACCTGCCCACCAAATTCCAAATGCTTGATCCGTCCACAACTTTTTGAGATATCCTGCACACAAACAGACAAACAAACAGATAGACAGGGGTGAAAACATAACCTCCTTCCACCTAAGGTGGCGGAGGTAATAATAATGCACAACTTACTTATATTTTTGTTGCCTGATTAGATTAAGAAATAAAAAAATACTTTGTCTCATGTCTGCTTTAATAAAAGTTAAGACACTGGCAGAGTGGTAGTGAATTGGTGCATTTTACTTTGTAAGCTGCGGCATATTGCTTTCTGTCCCCACAGTCAGAGGAACAGAGGCTATTATTTATGTTAAGACTCTGCCCTCCTTCCCACCCCCACATTATCCAGATGAAAGGTTGTGGCCACCATACCTCATAAATAGTGCTTTCTCATGAGGCCTCAGCATCTATTCTTCAGAGCACAGTGGAAGTTGCCCATACTATTCCTATTTTCTTACTGCACCTGGAGAATGTGGGTGGGTGGAGGGAGTGGGGGGTAAAGGTAAAGAGGGAGAAGCACCTTCACTTTCCAGCTCCCCCACCAACTTCTCTCTGCCAGAATGTTGCTAGGACGGTTATGGAACAGGGCCAAAGATCCACCCCACCTGCTGGTGTCCCACAATCAAATAAAGGGGGTTTTGCTGAAACACAATAAGTAGACATCCCTCCCCACCTATCCAATGCAGTTGTGAAGGCATAGGCATGAGAATGGGGCACCGGGCCACCCAGAGTACAACCAGCCTTGATCCTGAGTAAACTTTGGCTGACAGGTTCTTGGGGGCATGGATTATCAAACGACTCACACCTTAAAGGCCACAGGAGGTTGGAAAAGGTCCAAGTTGAGCTCGTGTAATGCCTTTGGCCTCGGATTCTTTTGAAGAAATCAGTGGTGTGGAAGAGGGCATCACAATTCCCACCACGTACGGGTTATCTGGCCAAGGCATATAGCATCAAGCATGCCTGGGTTGTGGTACTCATGTGCCAAATGATACATGTTGGAAGATCACAATTCACAAATACCATTATTATTATGACGGAGACTAATCCTCCTCGACATCCTGCAACTGGAAAAGTCTTCAATGTGTCTTTGGCACGCAAAGACTGAAAATGCTTTTCCAAATGCTTGCTTTCTCCAAATGACATCCATTCCATGTAACCTGCAACCATCCTTCCTATTTCAGTCTTGGTAAATTTAGAAGTGAAGAAGTTGTTTCCAAACACTTTGCCTTCACAACTGAAAAAACAAACCTGATTGAGGAAAACCTTAAGCTGGTCCACAGGCTCACAATAAATGTGTTCTGGATTCAGCCAAGACAAAATACAATAACAGACAAGTTCATCTCAAAGCTGAACTCTGGGACTTACATCTTGCTTTCTTCAAAGACCTGGTGACAATAGTGAGGTTCGTCTCTGGCGTATGCTCTCCATCTACCCCATAACTGTATAGATGGCTCCACAGCAGACTCTAAATGCGGAAAGTTAGAATGAACTTAATGTTTGATTTCAAAGTGAGAGCCCTCAACTTATCCTCTTTGATCTCCTGAACCCAATACCACTTTAACACCTTCATTTTCCACCTGAGAATGTCAAGATCAGGTTTTTTGATGAACTTTAACTCTCTGGCTGTAGGTCCTGATGACTTCTGTGGCCACATTTTTGTCGTCTGAATGCAGCCACATCTTCAGACTCTGCCAATGGCTCTTGGTTAATACTCGGTAAGGGGATGCACGTAACTCACTCAGTGGATTAGATTTTGAAGAGTGAGTTTGGGTCAGAATTTGGAATTTGGTCAGGATGCCAGGCAATTGCTGACTCTTTGTGAACCAATTTCCATCCCCAAATAATCGCCTACTCTTTGTAAAAGACACCACGGAATCCTTCAGCTACCAGAAATCGAGCAGCTAAGTCATGCTGTGAAATGACTGAACTTACTCCATGTTTCTTTTCCAGCACACATCTACCCAAATGGCAACCATTCATGACTGCACCTTGTTATGTTAAATTTTTCCTCAAGATTGTCCTGCTCCTCTAAGCTCTTCTGACCACGTATGGGTAAAAGTGGACATCTCGTTGGCAATTATGAGTGAACTGCCAAAGCACAGACGTGTATGGCAATTTGCTCAAGCTGGTTGATCCGGCTGAAAATCCGCTCTCTCTCTCTCTTGAAGACTGGTCCATCATCACATCAGCTCCTAACAGATTGCTCCTGAAATTTCTTCCACCATGGATTCATTTATGTTCTTTACAAGTTCATTCCATCCCACAAGCAACTTTTCTGTCAATCATCAAGGTTGTAGGCCATGATACACTGATGCATATGGTGAAGCTATTGCAAAAAAAGAACTCTCATTCTCCTCCTGGAAGAAAAACCATCCTGATTGCAACCTGCGTTCTCAGCACAGATTGGAACCATTGTGAATTTGTCTGAAGAGCAGCCAGGCTCACCGGTGATCAAAATTCCCCCCACCTTCATCATCCTATAAAGCCTTCTCGGAGCTGGTCAGGTCTGTGTGGTGCACAGTCCTCTTGCATTCCTTCACCCGAAAGGAAGGACTCATGCCAGGGAAAAAGTGAAATTCTTGAATTCTGTCTTCACTAAAAATGCCATGGTCCCAAACCCATCCCTTCTTATATCCACCCTTTCCACGATTATAAAATTTTCCCTACAGCATGTTCGTGTCACCCCTGCTGTCGTGGAGACGTTTCTCATCCGGATTGACAACTACTCAGCAACTAGTCCCAGTGGCTCTAATCCCCAGGAAATGTGCTTCAGTCTTACATCATACCCTCTCTCCTCTCTCTTTCACATTTCCTTTGTGAATGGCCAACTTCCGCCATCTCATCTCCTCCTCTTCCGATGTGAGGGGTGAGGTCCGATGGCACCAAGATTCTGCCCTGCCTTTCCGCCAATACTCAACCTCCCTCTGACGTCAGCCAATTCTCTCCACTCTCCAACCACCGCTACCTTACTGATATGCCGCCTCACACAATTATCCCATCTCAACTGCGGGCCACCGCTATTCCTCTGACCGTGCTCCTTTAACCTATCTGCTTTCTTTGCCATTCTCTCTCCCCATCCGCACCAAGTGTCCAGCCCATTTCAGCCGGCACTTTACCAATCTCTCCTGCACACTAATCTCTTCCCTCAGTTCATCCATACTCTTTCTACCCACCCTCCTCACTCCCGCAATCTTCCTGACCCAGTTGTTCTCGCAAACCTGCAAGCTCTGGTGTTGTCTCTGTCAATGCCACCACCTCCACACTGTAAAGGTCGGCCGGCATTACACACGGCATCAGAACCATCCCTTTCAATTTTCTTGATATTTTTCTGTCGGCCATTACTCCCTCCACCCTCCTCCATACATTCACACCCACCTGAGTCCTCCGCCGCATCTCTGCCTCAGACTTACCATCCACGTTCACTGTTCTCCCCAGATACTCAAACCTATTTCCCTGTCAGATCTCCTTCCCCTCAAACCTGATATTCATTTGTTTTCTCTGCTGCCCTTCCCGTATCGCCTCAGTCTTCTTGCTTCTCATCTTCAACCCACATTTCTCAAATGCCTCCTTTCACTCCCCCAGTACTTCCTGCATCTACCACCCACTCTCCACAACAGCCAGATCACTTGCATACAGCATCCTCGCCATACTGCCCCTCAAGCTCATCTTCCTGCTTACCAGCTCCACTACCATGATAAACAAGAGTGGGCTGAGAGAGCTTCCCTGCCTCAAGCCGATGTTCACGCTGAACTTCTCAGACATCCGAGGACCAATCAAAACTCTTCCCTTCGTTCCCTTGTACATCCCTTCCACCAACCTAACTTCTGCTTCCGGCACTCCCATCCATCTCAGTGTTGCCATCACTATCTCTCTCGGGACAGTGTCGTCTACAGGCCCTCTCGAGGTCGACAAATCCCAATGCCATCTAACCTCGCACCTCCAACCTTTTCTCCACCAGCTGTCTCAGTATGACCATCCCATCCATCATTCCTCTTCCCTTTCAAAACCCTTGCTGCTCTTGCCCAATCTCCATCTCGACAAACTTCCTCATCCTCCCATCCAGAATCCTCTCCAGCACCTTCATGACACGACGAAGGAGCGTAATGTTCCTGTACTTCCCTGGATATTGAACAGCTCCCTTCTTCTTCCATATTGCACAATTAACCCTGTCCTCCAATCCTCCAGAATTGAAATAAGAAATATTCCAAAATCATTCAGAAATAAGAAAGATTCCAAAAGCTCCTTTCCAGAAGAAAGATTCTAATGCTACCGATGCAGGTTATGCATTTAATTATTTATTTATGCCATCCACTTGCAGTGACACAATTTTTTTTTTCATGCCTTCAACTGGCTATGATGACGCCACTGCCACCGAGGATACAGATTATAAAGTGGTAAACGATGACGTCATTGTGCACACATGAAGTGGGTACTGTGCCAGATCGGTGCAATGCCCAAAATCGACGGAATGAGGTTATTAACTGGCTGTGAATCGATACATTTCAAATTGCTTCTCGAATCGATTGGTGAATCGATTGACACCGCATCCTGTCATTTTAAAAGGAATAATGAGCGACCGTGGGCGTTAATCTTCATCCTGATGAGGCAACAATTACATGGAAGGAAGGAAGGAAGGAAGGAAGGAAGGAGTGTGCTCATTCTCCAAGTTATTGATGGATATAAATACTTATCTGGTCATGTGAAAAGCAAGTTTTATCGAAAATACAGGATGGGCCGCCAGGAGCCCCGGATTACAAAGGGACTTGAACAGTCGTTCATGCAGTAAATAAATCAATCGGCCATTGATTCAAATGAGTTTCTCGACCTTGTCAGATGAAAGAGCTTATGTTGTTATCATTTTCTGCACAAGCAGTACTGAACAATCCAGAATACTCAAGCATCCCAGAATACTGTCGGTCTGCTTTTAAAATGTGCAAAAAACAAATTTAACTGATGCTTTGATGCACTCGGTATGTCTGGGACGTAAGACGTCAAGACATACTGGTCAGGAAGGACGTACAGTTGGTTTTAAACTTTTAACCTCAGCAGCGTACGAGTGATCGCGCTTCCTTTGATCCTCATGGCTGTTTCTAAAGCGATTTGTCATTTTTTCTGAACCGGCTGTGCTTTAGAAAGGTTATATGGTTTCTCTTTGTGAGTTTCAAAGCAAAATATATTTGATAACACCCGGTTTCCGAGCCGTTTGCCGTATGAACGTGCTTTCCAAATTACCGAGCCAATTTTTTCTCCACCCGTCACACGACGATTGGTAGCTGTTTATAAAGATTAATGTTTATACACATCTCCCTGAAACGCCTATAAATCAACGTTGTTTTTTTCATTTGTTTCGTGATATCCTCCCGAAACAAGGGTTAAAGCTTCTCAAGGTTTTTGGGTTGTGTACAGTACTGTAATGTAATCGGTAATCGGCACTCCACACCGACTCCAATCGGCCGATGCAGATTACCGAAAAATGGCCGATATCTGCCTGTGCCGATTAGCGGCTCCGATATCGGCCCAGTACGAGAGTCCATCATTGTAGCCGAGGACAGGCACCATCTCTGCTCTAACTCGCTTATCTCTGACAACCTGTTTGGCTTCCAAACCTGCAATTCCAACTCAGATATGTTACGACGACTCCTGACACAGCAGTGGATGGATGAATGCTTTGAACGACAAGAAAGAAGTTAGGGCCATCTCTTAAGCCTTTGATACTGTCCAGCATCTGGACTTGATTATTACCATTGATGTCCTTTACATTGATATTTCTGTTCAGGCTGGGGTTCCATGGGCAACATTTTCGGAATGACATTATTCTTCAATTAAATCAATGACCTGTCTTATTCGCTTGAAAATGTACTTTACCATTTTGTTGATGAGCTCAACCTGTGTAGAACGATGACACATCACTCTTGCGAAAGGGCAGCTGCTGCCAAATACCTTTCATCAGAATTGGACAAGATAAGCTGTTATTCAGTCACTTGAAACATGGCATTCATTGCCAGCAAGTCACACACTCCCACAACGTCTCTCCACAAGGATCAGAAATCAAACTATCCAATCTGCTTCTCTGAACAGCCATTTGAAGAGATGCAACCCCTGGACCTCATTGGCCTCACCATCTGCCATAACATTTCATGTGAGGATCATATCGCCAAGCTAGCATGAAAGGCGAGTTGCCGTCTGGGTTTCTCATCACAGCGTACAAGACTTTCATACAGAGCTCAATAGAGTATGGTTACGCACTCTGTGCTGGCACTCCTGATTCCCTCAACTTGCTTCTCATGAGGCAGTCGAAAATAAGTCCTTCCACACCATTGGAAAGTTGAGACAGGAGGCAGACTCCGAAGAACTGTCACTCTCCTACTGGCGTCAAGTAGATGGGCACTCTATTTTATACAAGCTTACATCTGGCCTTTCACCTCCTGCCCTCTCAAGTAACCTCGGTCACACACTGTACGCTCCTCAAGAAACCCTCAACTACTCACCCACCCTCCCAAAGCGCAGGCTGGATTCCCACCTACATTCATGCTTCCCTTCATTCTCCTGAATGTGGAATCATCTCCCTATGTCCTTTATATTGCCTCCTCAATTAAGTATTTCAAATGCACCACCGATTGCGACCTCATGCGCTCACACATGATCTCTTCTATACACGCTGATTATTTCCCATTCTGTTCCTCCCTGGGCCATTGTTACTCATATTTGTGTTATTCCTCCTTTCGTCATTGTGTATGCCTTCCCCTCTCTCCTCCAAAAGGCAAAACATAAAATATGAACCTAAAGCACGACCACAGACCACCATCCAAAAGATGTGTGCAAGAAACAAGTGGCATCAGTCTTAAATGGCAATTTGGGATGAATGTTCGCAGAGGCCATCTACATATTACATCTGCAAAAGTTGAAGTGGGGTAAGAATTAAAGGTCTTAGCCAAGGTTAACATAACAGGAGGGAAGAAAAAGAACAATTTTAAAAGGAATTTTAAAAGGAAAGGGGAAAGAGAAAGGGGCAAAATATTTATTCAACAACAACAGAAAAATGTAGAAAGCTCAATATTATGTGCATCAAGTCACCAAACTTTTGACCTTTCTCGCACCCCATTCCCTTTTTGTTCCGACCTGATACATTAATCCTTATTCAACCCAGGTGTACATCGCTTGCATGCACACAGACATACTTAGTAGTCCACTCTAAACAGAGCACAGAATATATATTCAATTAGCATTCTCCTATTTTGAGTCAACGCAAAAAGAAGGCGAACTGTTAAAACATCAGCAAGTGAACAACAACTTGGCCATTTGGAATGGAGTGCGGTCTGGTTCGAAACTTACTTTGCAGCTGGTACACATAGGCAGGGAAGAACTCTCATGTGAGAGTTTGTATTATTGATCTTTGATCATTTCATCAGGGAAAAAAAAAACAATAGATTAAATTTCAAGCAAAAGTTTTTTTAAAAAAATAAAAATTTTAAAGAGTCACTTATCCCATCCTTAAAAACAATTTTACCATATTTTTAATCAAGTTCAACAAGGCATTTATGTCCTCTGTCATGTAAAAGCTTGCTTCCTCTCATTTGGTTGTTGACACTCATCCACCTCCACCAATTCTCCCACCACCCCCTCCCCCACCTCCCCAGCACTCCCTACCCTCACCCCCTCCCACTGACAACCACAGAAATTATAATGTTCAGCTGATCAGTGAATCTCAACCTCGGTTTGCAAATATGTTTTCATTGCAGTGGTGGCTACAAACTCAGCGAAACCTAGCAGTGCTGGGTATAGACAGACACGTGCATTCTGTAGACAAGCCAGGCTACCAAAGGCAGGGGATAGGCTCAATTGCTTGCAATGGCAAGCGCTGTGACCTCACGACAGTCGCACGCAAGCCTGCCTTGCTGTGAGTGGGGGGCAAAAGCGCAGGCATCCAAACAAGCCCATACCACTATGAGATGATCGGCAGTGTGCAAGCTCTGTGGCCCGATCGATAGCGGCAACACGAGCAGTGCAGGGAGGCTGTTGAGTGCTCAATCGTCCTCCGAGTGCATCGTCCATTCTCATTCCCTGCCCACAGTACCACTGCCTGTGGCTGCCTTCCAGTAACCCTTTCGCACTTTTTGCCTCACTCTTTCTTCTTCCTTTATCTTCAAAAATGATGTAAAAAATAAGGTGAAAGAAAGCCACAATCGCACGTTTTCAATCCCCTCTGAATATAAATTTGAACCGAGTGGAAAAATGACGACAGAGGATGGAGGTGTCTCGTTCTGACAATATGGAACGGGTAGACCTGGGATGAATAAAAACTGTCAGAAAGATGGAGGTGATCTCACACACAAAAAACAAACTGAAGGATTACTGTAGCGAGAGTGTTTGGCGATTGGTTCGGTCCTAGAGCTTGGCTGTTACATTACAAGTGAGTTTCAATCAAACTCGGTGGTGTAATGGTTAAAACGTCTGTTCCGAGTATGGGTGGTCGGTGGTTGAACATAAAAGACCAAAAATGGTACCTTCCTTGCTCGATGCTCAGCATTTAAAGGGAGAGCGCACAGAGAAACAATGCTGGAAGGCAATGGCAAACCACCCAGTATAACCCTCGCTAAGAAACTATTTCAGCAGCACCAACGCTCTGTAAAGAGTGCGGCACATCAAAAATTTGCCAAATCTGATGCAATATTTTTGACCCCCACACCTTCAGTCAAGGTCAGATACTGAGGACATTCAAATGAGCTCCGTCCGACCGATCTGTCCATGAACTTTTGTGTTCACGATATTTCAAAAAATATATAAAAAAACCTTGAACATTTACCTTTCATATTGCAGATATCTAGTCCTCATGACATTATCTCAACCTGATTAGATCAAGGCTGTGATTGGCTGAATTATGTTGCCATAGCAACCGTCTCAGCAACCGGTCGTGTGTACGTGTTATTTCAAAAAGAAAACGTTCAAGATTTCCCTTTCATATTACAAAGAACTATTTATTCCTCGTACCATCCAAAAGGTGGGGGATCGACAGTATCAGCTCCGAGCTTACGCGGTAATTTAAATTCAGTTGGGAATAGTCTTTGGAATTATCACAAATAGTCAGGATTGAGAAATGAGCAAACTCTTTTGGGGAAAAAAAAATTAATGGGGTTATTATTTTGGTATACATGGTCGAGGCTCATGGAAAAGTTAGAGCAGAATGGAACGGAACAAAATGGAAAAGGGGAAATCAACAGCAGGAGCCTAAGACGATTCTTTATCAGGAGCCAGATATGTGAAGGATTTTGGCAAAGGCAAGTGAAGTAAGAAAATGCTTCAGAGGTCAGGAAGATTTTTGCAGGAAATGCTTGTGCTTCTACCTCCAAAAAAAGGGAAGAAAGTCCAAAAAAAAGAGAAAAAAAAGGTGTGTACGTTGTTGTTTCATCATCCATTCATTGAAGGGCTGAGAGAGAGACATTCATGTCATGACCCCTGTTAATCTGTCGTTGGAATTAACAATGGGAGAGACAAAATGTGACAACACAAACCGAAACCGCAAGCAAACTACAAACCAAAATGCTGACATCGATGTCAGCACTAAAGGTGAAGAAAGTTTTCAGAGACTCGGCCAAACAGGTTACTCTAAATTTTCAGATCCAATGTGGAGCGATTCTGCTGAGAAGGTGCTCGTTCTCTCTGGTACGAGTGACCAGATAGCGCTGTTTGTTTACAAACCAACTCGGTAAACAGTCAATACAGCAAACTGACTTTCATGCAAGAAAAACTGCATTTTCACAGTCGGCTCGATGTGTAGATGTTCCGATAATCACTACAATTGAGAACAAGTCGAAAAGTTGGTGGCAACAAGCAGCATGACCTTGCTCTCTGATCCCACGGTCAACTGGGATTATTGGACAAGGTCAGGTTGTTTGCTGTCACTCACTTCTGAGCATATTCCCCAATGTAGTGATTATTCCGAATTGCAAGATGGACCTAGAATGGCATTCGGTAGAGCGTTTACCTCCGCAAGGGTGAACGGTTTACATTTTGTATCATACCGATTGGCCGGATCCGGATCTGGACCTCAACCAAAATCTAATCAATTCCTTGTCACACATCCAACCTGTCCACAAAGTTTCGGCTGAATCCGTCCATAACTTTTTGAGACATCCTGCTCACAGAGACAGACAGACAGTCAGGGGTAAAAACAAAACTTCAGTCTGAATTAGGTGGCGGCGGTAACGAGGGTTGCAATTCTGACATGATGATGCCTCTGATAACAGGGGCAAACTCAGAAGGTAAGTCGTGACAGCACAAGATCGCAGTAGGCCTAGTGTTTGTGTAATGGTTAAGGTCCTTGGCTTAAGTTCCAAGGGTCTCGAATTCAAGCCACTGGCGGGTTGTTGAATTAACACCAGGTATGGTTGACTCAGCCTGTCGTCCTTCCAAGGTCGATTTAATGAGTACTAGTGTGCCAGTAACAGGGGAATTGCATCAGCAGCACAGCTGCGCCCCCAGGAAATGATGCAGCCAAGCAGCCACAGCCTGCATACGAATGAATGAGTGAATGAATGAAATCACATGCCCAAGGGATATCAGACAATATATGTCACCCCAGGCTTTCAGAATAAACAAGCAAACAATACAAGAGACATTCAGAAATGTTTGCGATGGATAAGGCTTGGAGAAATGCTGATGAGAGAGATTGTAAAGGAATGGCATAACTACTAGAGGGAACCGATTGAAATTGTTTTTTTGTTTTTTTAATGTGCCACAAAAGGGGAAAAATGAATAAATGATGAGCCAAAATTTGCAAGCTGAACCCTGATGGACAACAATCAAAGCACATTGGTGCAATTTCTCAAAATCAAGTCGCACATCAACTCATTCTGAATGGCAAACTAGCCCACAAAGCACGGCACAAAACAAAACAAGTCAAGCAGGAACTTTGCTCACTCCTTAGAGATGGCAAAGTCCACAATGATTAACTCAGCATTGAGGACCAAAAGATAGCTGACAAGATCCTTCAAAACAGAGGAGAGCTGGACGGAATGGTGTATCTAATGGACTATTACTATACACTTTGGGTTGAGAGTAGAAGGGGCTGCTTGACCTTTTAAACTCTTGCATGAACACAATGCAGTTATTCAGGCTGTTGAGACAGGCCAAAGTGGTTACACTACCTGAACACAAAGACGGTCAATGTGCAAAGAGTCGCTGGCCAAAATCATTGCTGTATTCAAACTATAAGGTCTATGATTGGATCATGATGGAAAGAAGAGCTCCAACTGTGAATAGGCTCCTTAAGAGAAACTCTCTTCAGGAAATGACTGAACAAAATCATTGCTCGACTCGAAACAGAGCGAGAGCTCGTGACAAAGACAGGTGACAATATGACAAAGTGGAAGTTGAGAAACAATTCCAGATGTGAATGGGGAGAGCCTCAGCAAACACTTGAATACTGCCTGGTGCAGTGCCCCACCCCTCAACATCCTCTACTATTCAGGAACAATTCAGGATGAACGGCAAGATCAGATCCTGCCTGTGATTTTTGAGTGAAAAGCTTTGATGATGAATGGGAAGAGCTGGAATGATCGAATTACGTTGTAATGAAAAACTACAACGGAACTCGATCGAGCACATACCTCCGCCAGGCTGAACAGTTTAAATTTTGTATCCCATTGGTAGGACTGATGCGGATCAGGACTTTAACCAAAATCGAATCGGCTTGGTCTCGTCACCGACCCAACTCGTCCACCTAGTTTTGTCATAACTCTTCCACAACTTTTTGAAATATCATGCGAAATCGTGAAAACAAACAAACAAACTGGTGAAAGCAAAACCTCCGTCCACCGAGGGGGGGGGGGGAACATGCAAGCTTGAATAAAGTATTTTCACTGAAGGCCTGTTAATTGATCGACGATTCTCCCCAAATCTGCAATAAATGCATTATGGTTCTGTAAAACAAACACCCTAAGGCTGTTATAAAATTGGGTCTCCTTCCCATCACAAATAATTCCATTCCAAGAGGACTAACCCCTCCGTTTCATTCTGAACCGGGAACATTCTGTTGCATTCTGAAGCAGATTGTATATATTCCCTCCTGAGATTCTGGGGTCAAGGTTGTGTAGCGTATTGTATGCACGACATGCACACAGTCACTTGATTCGCTGACAAAATGGTGGGTGATGTTCTTCCCACGATCTGTTTTTGGGATGCAAATCGCATGGAGAGTGGTTTCGAAGCAGCGACAAGACGGTGGAAGTGCAGGAAATGCATCTGAAAACAGCAACGTCTATGGTTACGTAGCACTACTATGGCAAAAAGAAGCACTGTGTACAGCTTTAGCAACAATGGCTGGGAGCATGATGACAATGCTGGGAACATGATGGCATTTGGTCAAAACGCACTCCAATTGCTAGTCAGGATGAGTTGTGAAAGCGTTCTGCGGGAACTCGGCGGGGATTCTTCCTTGGCCTGATTGAAGGTAAGGTTTCCATATGGAAGGTGTGAATTTAGGCGGAGAAGTCGGTGGTTAAGCTGTTCCGGAAACGGAATGCATTGTCATACAAACGAGGTAAATTGGGGCAAAGGATAAACTCCAATTTGGGAATCTTGAAAAGGTTACAACACCAAGTGAATGAAATTTTTTGTTATGCCCCACCAACCAACTAAGTTGGCGGGGGATATAGAAATGGGTTCCGTCCGTCACATTTCGTTTCCGGAGCTTAACTACAAATCCCCTCAACATATATTTACGAAATTTGGTACACATATGAAGCAAGTGGCGAACTGGTGCCTTTTGATATTTTCTAATTGATAGGTCACATGGTTTGGCAGCCATGTTGGATTCAAGAAAAATATGAAATAATGTTTTCTCTGGAATCACATAACCTAGCGAAGCAAAAATTTGCCACTATCATCTTCCATCATGTCTGCATATAGAGTAAAAATTATGACGTCACAAGTCACATGGTTTGGAGGCCATCTTGGACAGAAAAACACACCTCATCCGATTAACACGAAACTTCACACACGTATTCCACTGGAGGATTGGAGGCAGAATGTAAATTTATGATGTCATAGGTCACATGGTTCGTCAGCCATCTTGGATTGAAAATTGATAAATTTTTAAAATCTTCTTCTCCAGAACGGCTGAACAGATTGAGGCAAAATTTCACATACACTTTCCCCAAGACATCCTTTCAGAAGTTTGTTAATTTCTAATTGATAGGTCACATGGTTTGGCAGCCATATTGAATTTACCCTAAAACCTTCAAACATCTTCTCCAGAATGGCTGGTCAGATCAAGGGGAAACTTCACCTACATATTGCACACGATTAGGGAATATAAGTTTGCTAATCCTCATTTACTATGGCTGGGGATATCGAAGACTTTGTCTTCAACGGATGCTAGTTGTTGTTGTTTACAGTCGAAGCTCATGGACAAGCTGGAACACAGAACAACCCAGGACATATAACAAAAAGAACAGCACAAAGAGGGGTGTGGTGAGACACACGAACAGCAGGGTAGAGGGACAAAAATAGAGGGAGACTTGGAGGAGGCTTCAGGAAAGCCTGGTGTTGGCACAGTGGTTAGGGCAGTGGCTTGTGACCCAAAAGGTCCTGAGTTCAAGCCCCGTTGGGACACTGAATTAATATATGTATGTATATATATATATATATATATATATATATATATATATATATATATATATATATATATATATACACATATATATATACACATATATATATACATATATACATATATCAAAGTCGAAAACACCAGGGGGTTGACTCAGCCTGCCATCCTTCCGAGGTCGGCGAAATGAGTACCAGTTGTACTGGGCCCGGTTTATGCCCCGGTTAGAATAGGTGTACCATATCCCTGTGTGTCGTAATAGGCGACCAGGGTTGTGTCAGGAAGGGCATCCAGCATAAAAACCTATGCCAAATCATTATGCGGACAACAAGTTGATCCGCTGTGGCGACCCCTAACGGGAGGAAGAAGAAGAAGGAGGAGGAGGAGGAGGAGGAGGAGGAGGAGGAGGAGGAGGAGGAGGAGGAGGAGGAGGAGGAGGAGGAGGAGGAGGAGGAGGAGGAGGAGGAGGAGGAGGAGGAGGAGGAGGAGGAGGAGGAGGAGGAGGAGGAGGAGGAGGAGGAGGAGGAGGAGGAGGAGGAGGAGGAGAAGGAGAAGGAGAAGGAGAAGGAGAAGGAGAAGGAGAAGAAAAGAAGAAAAGAAGAAGAAAAAGAAGAAGAAGAAGAAGAAGAAGAAGAGACTTGGAGGAAAAATATGTGGGGAAGAATGAGAGAAAGGGGAAGGGTAGAGACAAATGGGGTTAACAAGCGTGCAAATTCTCAATCACAGAAGTGGTTCAAAGCAAAACTCGGGAAGAAGCAGAAATGGGAAAAAAGATGAAGAGGAAGGTCAGGAGCCAGGGTGGAACCAGATAAAGCTGTACACAGTGCTTCTTTTTGCCATAGTAGTGCGACGTAATCATAGAAATGGGGTTTGAGAAGGCTAAATGAGGGTACTAAAAATCATGGGTGTAAATGGGCGATGACCTGAGATCGTGATGAACAAATGTATTGAAGCCTTGGAGGGAAGAATGTGATTGAACAGACTGAGGAAGTTGGTTCCACATTCAGGGGGGGAAAAAGTAACGAATGAGTGGAGAATGAGCAGTGAGCCTAGATCCTGGGAGTTTCACCAGAAGTGGGTCACTGGCAGACCATGTCTAACCTGCAAAAACCTGGAAGGGTAGCGGGTGTTGGGGGAACAGAGCACAGAAAGGGAAGAGGGTGCAAGACCAGAAAGGAAGTCGGAGAAGACAGAGACACCACTGACCTGTCTGCAATGTGAAAGTAATAGGCCCAGAGACTCAGCTGAGCAAGGTGTGGGGCAGGGGAGCCAGCCCAGATGGGAGAGCAGTATTCCATCAAGCTGCGGATAAAGGCCTTGCCAAAGTAGACAAAAGGTCAGGCGTGCCAAGGAAAGACTGCACGACGGAGGATGCCCAGTCGGCAGCTGGCTTTGTGGAGGCAAACTTAGAAATGTGGTTTGCCCAAGAAAGATCATGTGGCTTATGGTGAGGCCCAAAAGTTTAAGTGACTGAACTTCTTAAAGAAGGTTTGTTTGTTGAGGAAGTAGATGGGTGAATTCACCAGACGGTTTTTTGGAGAGACAAAGTGAGCACGTAAGATTTGTCAGGATTAAAAGACATATATTTCAATTTCAAAAATCGTGTGCAAGCCAACTGATCGGTTGCCTTAAATGACGGATAAAACTCGTTTGAACCTGCACGCTGTGCAGATGACGAGGTGCACAATGCAAGTGGAACGGTAATTTTTGGAGGATGAGACGACAAAGTTTATTCAATTATTTTAGAAAAATCTACTTCATATTTCCTCCTTCGCTGAGCTTTCTCCGTGTGGGATATGCATTTGAGAATCCAGATCTCACCTTGTGTGATCACACAACGCGACAGTATTATTTTACATATTTGGCTTGCATCCGCTCAATTCCCACAACTTCCCACTCGGATGCTCTTCTGCCTTAACCATGAATATTCAATTTTAGAACGAGATTCATTTTTAAACGTATTTTGGCTTCTCTTGGCACTCCATGCATAATGAATGGAAAGTGCCCTGCGTCATGGATCAGCTTTGTGTTAATGTCGCATTTCTGGCAAACATTGCTCACTATTTTGCTTCGTAATCCCTTGTCTCCGCAGCAAAGAGATGGTCCTTTTTGTGTTTTGATCTCAAATCCCGACCTTGCTCTGCCATGTACACGATCGACCAGGGGGGCAAACAGCTTTTTCAATAACAAATTTTGCCTTTCATCCGCAACTTCTCAAAAACATGTTCAATGGCACTGTTCCTGGAAATGTTATTTCAAGCAGCTTATGCTTATTAGCTCACCTGGACTTTAGTCTGGTGAGCTTATGCAATCGAGCAGTGTCCGTCGGTGAGTGAGTCAGAGTCAGAGTCAGTCAGTAAAGCGTAAACACTTCAGTCATTATCGCTTGAACCAAACACACAATTTTGATTAAACTTGGCCTAAAGCTTCATATATGATGCCTAACGAAGGTGTATTCACTGCATCAAAACCTGTGCTCATTAATGGGGTTTACAGGGGGGGGGGAACCCCCCCCCCTTTAAAAATAGGCATTTGCTCTCTTCTCAAAAACTATACACATAACACGATTTTGATGAAACTTGACCATAACCTTCATCACCCGTAATGTACCAAAGTGTATCGACCGCAGCATCAAAATCTGCACTCATTTAGGGGTCTTCAGGGGTGGAATTGACCTAAAAATAGGGTTTTGCTCTCTTCTCAAAAACTACACACATTATTTCAATGAAACTAGACCACAACCTTCTTCACTCATGATGTACTAAAGTTTGTTCATGGCATTTAAAAAAATATATATTCAGGGTCTAAGGGGGTCTGTAGTGGGTTTGAGTGACTTTTGCTCCTGATCCAGGTGAGCTTCAGGACGCACAGTCATATTTCTTTTTTCTTGCGATGGTTTAAGACAAAATACAATGAACCCATCAATTTATTTTCACTGGCCAATACTTGCAGAGTCAACTATACATAAAAGGAGCCAAGTTTCTTCGTCCGTAACAGTTTAGTCGAAAGAGTTTCTCCTGTCGGAGAAGAACACAAATGGGACCGTTTGAACAGTAATAATCGATTTACTTGGAGCAAAAAACGTGTGCCCGTTGAATCATAAAGATGCCTGTTTTAAAAGCCCTCGTTTCCGGGATTGAGGAAGAAGAAGTGGGATGTCACCAGGGGCCGCCAGTGCCACAACTTTAAGGCAGCGGTTCCAACGGTAATATTTATTATTCGAGAAGAGCAGGCACCCTTTAAGGACACTGAAGGCACACAAAATTACTTGTGAATGCAATATATGTACAATGGAGTAAGTGTATGTCCAACCACTAACCCACGTGACCATGTGTCACTTAATTACATACTTTTTGAACATCAGTCACAGTGACTACATCTATCAGGTATGTACTATTGGGACATACCTTTAAAACCTTGAGACTGCTGAGACCCGTTATACCTGTGAAGACCCTTTAAGACCCCTGTTAGAACCATTAGACCCCCATGGACTCTATAGACCCAGTTAGACCCTTTGATCCCCAAAGACCCTTTATACTCTGTTATACCCTTTAGATCCTTAAAAACCCTCTCGACCCCATTAGACCCTTATATCCTAAGACCCATTTCGACACCTTCAGACCGTTAAGCCGCCTTAGACCCCTTTTTACCTTTAAGAGCCTTTTGACACTCCAGCTACCTTTAGACTCCTTCACCCTTTTGACCTATTAAACCCTTAAGACCCCTTTTTAGACACGTAGACCCTTTAAACACCACAGACCCTTAAGTCTCTTGACTGCCTTTAGATCCCTTCGACATGTCAGACTCTTTGAGACTGCTTTGACCCATGGACCATTTAGAGTTTTAGACCTTTCAACCCTTTAGACAATTTAGATCCCTTTCGACCACTTTGACATTTATACCCTTTAGACCTCTTTTCTTCATTGCACAGCCCGCGAGTCACTGGCGGCCCCTGGTTGCTTAAAGTGTGGCCCCCTGACGTGCGGCCGATAATACACAAATGTGAAAATACCCCCATCATATTCCGCCATAAATGCTATCAAATTGACCCATGAGTTTCAAATGAGTGTTCCCATGCAAAGCATAAAAGTAAGACAACTATATAAGTAGATGGCAGTTGACAAACAATTCTGCTAACAGGCCAGTTTTAACCACAATGAAGAGGAGTATGTGGGACAGGGCCAAATAGCAGCCATTACGGTGTCCAGCAGGCGGTGTGGCGGCTCTCGCACTGACGTCTTATTGGTAAAAGTGGCCCCCCTCTAAAAAAAATAAAAAATAGTGAAGATTACCGCTTTAGACCTTTTTGACGATTCAAACGTACCCTTTAGACCATGTAAAACCTTTTTGATTACACACCACACAAACATCGACAGTGTTTTTGAAAAACACAGATGAGACTTTTTTCAGCAAGTAATGTGCAAACTTGGCCCACCCAGAGGATAGGTATTCTGCTCGGAGATAGTCATACTTCTCAAAGCAATATGATTTTTTTTTTTAATTACATGGAAGCAGACAAACAAAAACACCAACAGCCACAACAACAACAACAACAACAACAACAACAACTGTGCGTTATAAAAGACCCTTTTTCACAGATAGATGTGCAGTACATTTGTGAAGTACAACATATGCTGTTACAATGATTTCACAGAATATGTTTAATCTGCAAGGTTGGAATCCCTTAAATAACCACCTTCAATGCCTCCTCAGGTACAAGAAGAAGAAAAAAAATCTCTCATATCCACCACCACAACAACAATCACAACAACCACAAGTGTCATCACTGAGGGGGACACTTTATGACCGAAATGCGAATAAAGTATTTTGGCAAGAAATCACTTTTTGCAAATAACAAATTTTGTAGAAGACCCCCTTTAAAAACAATTTTGAAGACATTTCAATTCATCTACAAAAGAGGAAGACTTCTTTGCGATTATTTTATTTAAAATTCACTTTCAAAACTATTCGTTTTAGCCAGAGTCTACAGAACAAATCAAAATTCCTCAGGTTTACCGATATTCAACAGCACAGTTTACAGCTGAGCGATGCTTTTTCATTGCCACAAGAGGGATTTGTCCGTTCCATCCGAGCTCGAGAGCAGGGGTCGGAAACCTTTTCCGGGTGGTGGGACGACTTGCATCCGTTTCCCAAAATTCGAGATGAAGCGTGCCGGTAGGCAACATTAATTTTGACACTCGGTCGCCGCCGTTTTATATTTTTTTTTCCGAATATCCTGCCAAGGAGGTATTCACATCAACTCATGGAAGCACGTTGATGGCTGAGCACATTACGTTGCATAACTGTCCGATTAAGAGCCTGATTAAAAAGTGTGGCACAAGACAAAAGTCAAAAAAGCATCAACGTAAGCCAACAAAGCACAGCACTACAAAATGTTTGAATGTTAAAAATAAGTAAAGTTGATGGACTCAACACATGGTATGCCAGTTAGAGGGAACAAATTAACTGGCATGAATTTCACAACGTGCCCCTGATTGGACAAGCGTATCCGTGCCATTCAAAATCCACCCCGTGCATTCTCCGACCTGATGTGCCATGGCTTGCCACAGCCTCTGCTCTTAGAAGAGCAATAAAGTTTTAAAAAATAAAAATAATTTGTTTTGTTTTTTTACCATTTTCCTGATGACGTCATGCACACTTCCACATATGCGATAAAACGCAGATGAGAGTGGACAACATGGTTGTGAAGCAGTGCCATAGAAATGGATTTTGCAAACTACCACTTTGGGATTCTGACTATCTTCCTCTCCGTGATCATTTCCTTTCTGAATGAAAGTATTTATTGTAAACTTTAGTAAATTACGTTAACAAAAATAACATTAACGTACATTGATGTCCTCAATCACCGTCTAAAATATATTTATTAATGAAAACTCCACTTCGTTATTGTTCACCATTTGCCATCTGTTCCACTCTTCCACGAGCCCTCGATACCTGGAAATAAATAAACAAATAAACGCTTTCACCATTGAATAGCCACAAGCATCTTTATACGCAGGCCAAGTAGAACAAAAAGATTGGTCCTGTTGGTCATGTTCACAAGTGGCCTGTTGGGCATGCCCGTCCGAGCACCTCACTCAGGAAAAGGATCCAGGGTTCAAATTGCGTGCACTTTGTAAATTTGTCCATAATCCACGAAAAATGCACAAGCTTGTAATTCATGTGAAGCCACACCAATATTTCGTCGCAAGTGTGATCCGCAAACACACACTCCTCCGTGAGCGTTGGGTCACTGTCATGTTAAAAATAAAAGTATACTTTCAGAAAATAAAGTTAATTGTGCTTTCCGTCCTCGACAGCCAAACACAATTCAGGCTGGGTCACGCTGGGTCGCGCTGGGTCACGCTGGGTCCCTTCACAGGCTGTGGGAAAGGTTGGAGCACATGTTCTTGTACTATGATGTCATGCACGCATAAAATCCTCCCCCGTGAGGCTAAAAACAAAATGTGTTTTTTAATTTGTGCACGTCTCATCAAATTTGTCATCGAGTGCAGAGCTATGTATATAACACCTGTAAAATTGCTTTTGATTGGAGGTTGGGAGGGAAGGAGGGGGGTGCAAGGTTCTCGCTTTATCTCGGGAGAAATAGTGATCAACTTCATCGATGCACATACAGTGCAGATGATTGTGGATAGAATAGCAACAGCAAGTTACAGAGACCAAGGAGAAAGACAAAAGTACAGATTTACAGTTTACCAGCACAGTTGATAGTGTCACTACAAAAGCGAAAGCAGAGGGAGATGCAGAAAATAAACAGCTAAAAAAGAAGAATACAAAATAAATATAAAAAAATAACCAACCAAATAAACTGAGCAACACAATCGCATTCTCAATAGCATTTTGCACATGTGCGGCAGAAGGGTATGGTGTTCAAAGCACACAGAAACGTGTCAACGTTTGATAGTATTTGCATTTGATAAATTGCATACACGTTTTAATAAGGGCTGCTTCCTTCCTCTGTTTGTTCATCTCTGCTTAAGTGCTCCCGTATTCAATCAATGTGGCAGAGTTATATGAAAATGACAGCACACCTAACCTGGACTAATGGGAGGCTGTTCCACAAAAGCACGTGGAGAATACAATGAGTGTGCAACAAAGCGCCAACAACAATATCCTTTAAGCTGGGATAAAAGCCTTAGATTATTATCCATGCAGCCTTATTCAGGCCTTGAATATATGCTGCGTACTCAAGGAACTCGATCCACCAGGCAAGGCATCAAGGTCAGGCTGCCGTGCATCGAGTCTCGCCAAAGGGGAAGATTACAAAATTCTCCTCTCAGAACCGCACAAAACAAAATGATGTTGGAGTAGTTTTTCGATTGGCCAGAAAATGGTCTTCACGAGGCAGTTAGGGTTTGCCAGAAAAGCAGCCCCCCCCCGCTCCCCCGCACCCCCACCCCCATTGCCATCACAATGGGGGTACAAAAGCATATCTCTGAGATTTTATACCAAAATCACCCTTTAACTGTGGTGGTGACTCAAATCCTTCCCCCATCACAGTCGGTGCCATGCACATTTTACCAATCTCCCCAAACGCACACAAATACAACGATTTCTTATTTCAACAGTCAACACAAACAGACAAAGGGATCATATGCAGTTGGGAATGGTATTAAGGATAATATGCACCGTCTTAACTGTGTGCCTCACAATGGGCGAGCGGTACATGCACTGCGTCCGCCCCACACATGGAGATCTGCAGCATCAATGAGGCCTTAGAAGCCCTGTGCAATGTCAGCACCACAGCCCTGAGGTCACTCCTATCCACACCCGACCCCACTGACAGGCAGACAGCAGCTGCGTCACTCCGTCAATGTGGAATTGATTAGATGCTGGTCTGATAAACAGAACAAGTCCTTCCATCCTGGCAAATATCACAATCTCAGGCCGTCACTTGGGAAGGATTGTCAAAGGAATCAAACTATTAATTTCCATCGTCAATCACAGGAAGAGGTTCAGTCTCTTGAACTTCCAGGCATCATCATCAGCCATGACACCTCTGAGACAATCTAGAATCCTGGGACAAGCACATGGCAAAGCTGGCCTCCAAAGTCAACCAGAAACTGGGAAACCTCGATCGCTCCTAAGTCGTTCCTCGAAAAATCTGAACTACTCACAGCCTACAAGCCCTTCATCTAAAGCTGAATGAAGTACTGCTCTCCCACATGGGCTGAGGCTCCAGTATCACATATCTCTATCTGTTTCTATGTCTCCCTATCTATACCTCTCATTGACTCGCTCACTCTCTGAAATCGCAAAATTATTGGCATCTTCTGAAATGAGGCCGAAGCACAAGTCACAGCCAGATCGGTAGCCTCTGATATATTTTTTTACTCTTACTTTTTCTATGTGTATATATATATATACATACATATATATATATATATACATACATATATATATATATACATATATATACATATATATATACATACATATATATACATATATATATATATACATATATATACATATATATATATATATATATATATATATATATATATATATATATATATATATATATATATATATATATATGTATATATATATATATATATCGTCGACCGAGAATTAACAGGGTCTATCTGACATTTCATTCAAATTTAGAAGAAGTCCATGTAGAAGGGCAACAGAGGAAACGAAGTAAGATTATTTTATGTAACCTTTATATGTACCTGTTATGAAGCACACGATATGAAAATAAAATGGTATGAGATAGCGGCAATTCTACTTTGAATTTTTCGTTTCATTTTTCTCAAACTTTAAAAAAAGTGTAGTTGGACCCTGTTAATTCTCGGTCGACGATTATATATATATATATATATTTACATATACATATATATATATATTTACATATACATATATATATATATATATATATATATATATATATATATATATATATATATATATATATATATATATATATATATATATATATATATATATACATATACGCCATCCATCCATTGGGTCCAAACTCTGTGCAGAGCGTTGGTGCTGCCTCAGCAGTCTCCTGGGCAATTGGGCACAATCCTGAACAGGTCGCCACTCCGACGCAGGATACCAGCAAGCTGGCACTCATTTTGCCGATCTCATAAGAATGACAGGCTGAGTTAACCCCACCTGGTATTAATTCAACAACCAAGTGGGATTTGAACTAAGCACCCTAGGATCCCAAGCCCACCACCCTAACCAATAAGCCAACACCAAGCCTGTCTGTCCTTCTCCTCCAATTTGTTGACGTTCTACTTTCAGTAACTTCCAAAGTCCATGCAATTCGGTAACACACATTCAGCGTTTTGTTCCCGTTTGCTCCGAATACAGTTCAATTGGCCTCTACCCTCAATGGCTTCAAAGCAAACAGTGTGGCACCTCATGCCATCCCCCATCCATACCCTTACCACTATTATTAAACCCACGTAACTCAAATATTTTATTTGAGTGTTATCATTTCCTCTCCAATTTTGTTTTTAACTCATTCCCTTGCTCATCTCAAACTGTGGCCCCAAATATCACTGCACTGCCTTCTTGCCTCATCACATCTTGTGCACACGCGCACGCAGCACGCACACGCAGCACGCGCACGCAGCACGCGCACGCAGCACACGCACACACAAACACACACACACACACACACACACACACACACACACACACACACACACACACACACACACACACACACAATTGACAATGTAATTGTTGAAGGGCTGTTCCAACATTCATCCCAAGTGCCTTTTTGGCACGAGGGATGTGCAGAACACCTGAATGCCAGTTTCCACATTGAACGCAATTACCCCATGCAATAATCGTTCAAGCAAATGCAACTCATACACCCTCAGGTTTTTAAAGGTGACACAAGGAATTCTGAGCAAATTTGAAAGTCTTTCTGAGACACCAGAGTGTGTGTCATCCAAAACAAACAAACAAACAAAAAACAATCCATTACAATGTCAACAATTCATTACAATAATTAGACACCTTCAAGCAGGGTCTTCCATTACTATTAGCCATGCCGCAAGGCTCCTTAACATGAGGAGAGGAACTGTTTATGACCTCAGAAGACATTATAAAGCCACTGGATCAACAAGAGATATGCCAACAAGTGGACATCCCCGGATAACGACCTCCACTCGGGGCCGATACATTCGCAAGACAGATCTACTATGTAAATAAATTGCATCAACAACAATCACGTGTTCGGTTTTGTTACGGCAGAGAACGCATATCAAACAAATCCTCAAAGAAAAAGAAGTGTCACGACACAAAGTTATGAGTCACAAATCAACAAAAACTTTTGTCATGAGCTCTTGTTAAGCAAATTCATTTATGATTCACAATGAATTTGGCAAAAATAAAACTAACGACAAAAAAACTGTTCCCAAGCATTCATCTACTAGATTACCAGCACCAAGTTTCAACTCCTTTGCTCACTCCCTTTAATCCCTGACCCATCACTTACTGCTCCCCCACCATCTCCCAGCCAGAGCCTTTGAAATGTCCTGACGGCCCATGCACCCTCCTCCACCTGAAAGGCCTTTGCACCCTCCCTTCTCTCAGATTATCTTTCAATCATTCCCACAATCACATTCCAATTTCCTGTTCAAGCAGTGGAAGTGGCAGGTCAGTAAATGAATGGTTGTGAGTTGAAGGAGGGAGTAAGAGAACATGAACAATGGAAAATCATCTCATGCCACCTTGCCCCACAGGAAACACAATCTTTACTACCAAATATCTGACACTTCCTTGGTTGATAGTTAAACCCACTTGCCAAAAAAAAATTAAAAAAAAAAACACAAAAAGAAATAACTAAATAAAGGGGAAAGGTTTCCCCCTCACCTTTCGGTCCCATTTCCCCCTGCCTCTCACAATTCTCTCACCTGCCAGCCACAGTTGTCTCCACAGCTTTCAACTCGTGCCCGCTTGTGGTCGGACAAATTGTGGCGAACGAGGGGAGTGAGGCTGTAAGTAAATAAGGTCAGCCGTTATGTGTGACCTTTAAAAATGCCACGTTAACGTAGCCTCCAAATGGATTGCGGCAGCAGGAAAGTGAATAAGGAGAGTCTCACCACAACACCAATTTGCTTCAATTCGCCTCAACACGATGAGCACGAGTCGAATTTGCAGGCCACGTTGGAGCCTTTAGCAATGCTCACATATAGCCATTTCTTTACAGTGTGCAGTGTCAAGAGAATATCGCGAATCACCATTTGCATTCGCAATGAGCTAGTTTACAGCATTTAAAAAAATATATATATTAAAAAATCCAACAGTTATGTGAGAATTTGATGAGGTGCTGAAAGCTCCAAGTGAGCAAAAGCACAAATCAGTCTTCATAATTCAAAAACTACATTGTTCAATTAACATAGGGGGCAGCCAGGATGGCCTCGTGGTATGCACACACTCTCCTCCAAACTGTCTGGCCTCGATTTGAATCCAGAACCAGCTATAAAACTGTTATCCCAGTGTTTCACAGGCAGGGTTGATTGATCAATGTGTGTGCCGTCCCTCGGATGGAAGTTGAACGGGTGTTGCGTCTGACGGTATTAGTTGGTGGACGTTAAAGATCCCATGGTGTCCTTGCATGAAGAGTCGGGCGAGCTATCGCTGACACGATGAACAAATTTCAAATTCCTGCCCTAACTACTGCTGGGAGAGGGATGGCAAGCAGCCCAGCATGACCCTTGCCAAGAAACTGCTATGGTGGAACCAACGCTCTGAAACAGAGTACGGTACATCAGTCACGAAAAAAAAAAAAAACATAACAAGGAAGAATTGTTTTCATTTCAGCGAAGATCCGAATCCGGATACGAGAATTTTTAAATTGTTTTTTTTAGTAATCCTTCACCATTGAGAGATGGGGCCAAAAACGATATATAGTGCTGAGAAAATACTACACCCCCCCCTTCAAATTTTTCACCTTTTGTTGCCTTATCGCCTGGAATTAAATTTCAGAAAATCAGACTTTTTCCACCTTTATTTACACGTCGTAACCCACAACTTCCAAAAAAAACAATTTCTACAAATTTCAGAAAATTTATTAAAAATACAAAAGTACAATGTCTTGGTAAAATAAGTGCCCACCCCGCTGAGTTAATACTTGGTGGAAGCACCTTTGACAGCAATTACAGTTGTGACACTGTTGGGAAAGGTCTCTACCAACATTGCACACCTTGATTGGGTAATATTTACCCATTGTTCTGTATAAAACTGCTCAAGCTCAGTCAGGCTGCATGAGGAACGTTGATGGACAGCAATCTTCAAGTCATGCCACATATTTTCGATTGGATTAAAGTCAGGGCTCTGACTCGGCCACTCAAGGACATTTATCTTTTTGTTCCTTCGCCACTCCAGTGTAGCTTTGGTTGTGTGCTTTGGGTCATTCTCTTGCTAAAAGGTGAACTTCCGTCCCAATTTCAGCTTTCTTGCAGAGGGCATCAGGTTTTCCTCCAGGATTTTTCTGTATTTTGCACCATCCATTTTCCCTTCCATCCTGACAAGTGCCCCAGTCCCTGCTGACGAAAAGCATCCCAATATCATGATGCTGCCACACCATGCTTCACAGTAGGGAAGGTGTTCTTTGGGTGATGTGCTGTGTTGGGTTTGCACCAAATGCAACATTTTGCATTTAAGCCAAAATGTTCCATCTTGATTTCGTCAGACACACAAAACTTTTTGCTGCATGGCTTCAGAATCTCCAGCGTAGTTTTTGTGCATACCTCAAACGGGACTCAAGGTGGGATTTTTTGAGTAATGGCTTCCTTCTTGCCACCCCAACCCCCCCCTCCTCCCGTACAGGGCAGACTTGTGGAGTGCTTGGGATATTGTTGTCACATGCACACAGTGACCAGTCTGCCATAAAGGCATGCAGCTCTTTCAAACTTGTCATTGGCCTCTTGGTGGCCTCTCTGTTCAGTCACCTTTCTTGGTCATCCAGTTTGGAGGGACAGCCTGATCTTGGCAGGGTCTTGGTGGTACCATATGCCTTACACTTCTCAATGATTATCTTGACTGTGCTCCAAGGGATATTCAAGGCTGTGCTTTGAAATATTTTTTTTTTACCCATCCCCTGATCTGTGCCTTTCCACAACTTTATCCCGGAGGTCTTTTGAAAGCTCATTGGTGCTCATGGTTGAGTCTTGGCTGTGAAATTCACTACCCAGCAGAGGAAACCTACAGGAACAGCTGATTTTATTCTGAAATAATCAAAATCACTGCAATTTAACACAGGTGGAGGCCAATTAACTTGGTGTGTGATTTTGAAGGTGATTGGTTACAACTGCGCTAATTTACAATTGACATTATAACGGGGGTGGATACTTATCGAACCAAGATATTCTAGCTTTGTATTTTCAATTAATGTTCTGAAATTTGTAGAATTTGTTTTTCATTTGGAAGTTGTAGGTTACGACGTGTAAATAAAGTCTGATTTGATGAAATTTAATTCCAGGCGATAAGGCAACAAAAGGTGAAATTTTTGAAAGGGGGTGAAGATATACGCACTGTACAACACAATACATCAAAAAGTTGTGCACGAGTTATAACAAAACTAGATGGATGAGTTGATTATGTGACGAGAACACGCCAATTTGATTTTGTTTCAGGTCTGGATGCAGATCTGGCCTATCACTGAGACACAAAACGTAAACTATACAGCTTGGAGGAAGTACGCACTCTACCGAGTGCGGTTCTCGTTATTTCTGCTTTTTTATTACTCCTTACTTTTTATTCACAAATGTAAAGCCATATCTCTGTCTTTTCGAGCATTTTTTTTAAGCAGACAGTGAAACAAGCCTCTGCATGAAAGTTTGTAGTGCTTAAAGACAGGAAATTTCGATTACGAAACTGGTATCAAACAGATCACAGTGTGGGCACATGGTTTCTGTCTCTCTATCTCTCTCCACACACTTCTTTCCATATATTTTGTGGGTTTGTGGATATCACGACCCCTTTTTACTCCCAAAAGAGTAAGGCTTATGGAAGAACAAGTTTGAACTGACAGTGGGGTAAATGTGGCAATAATTGGGCCCAATGCTGTGTCTACTCACCCAAGAAGCCCTCAGTATCAGACATTAGATCAGGGCCGTCGCTCTGGACATATCGTGTGGTTTTGAATCCCGCATTTCTGTCCAAATTCTCTGCCTATGGAATCCAAGGCCAACACCACACATGGCTTACTGACATATACTCTCATAGCCAGCGTGTGATTCTCAACGGAATCCTTTCAATTCCTCTTCTTGCCAAGGTTGGAGTGCCCCAAGACAGTGTTCTGGGCCCAGTCCTATTCCTGATCTTCATCAATGATCTCTCTGACTTTCTGGAAAATTCTCTTTATCTATTTGTTAATGACTCCACCCTCTGCCATGACATCCATCGTCCTTCAGACAAGCAAGGTCAGATCGTCCCCAATCCAAAACCATGATCTTTTCTGTCCTCATTAACCCCAGCCCAATACCTCCTCCCTGAGTTTCCTTCTGTATGCATCTTGTTCACCCCATGCATTCTCTCCTGCCCCACACACATTGTTTGTCTAAGTTTGCTGCCATCTTGGCCTTCAACTCTGCTGTTGGTGTCTCCCCCCCCCCCTCCACCGCCCCCTTTGTCCTGTTGGGTCCTGATCCATTCAGTGTACTAACTCTTCCACGAGCCTCGACTTTCTATACTTAAAAAATAAAATAAAGACGGGGTGGGGGGGGGCAGAGAGGGAAATTGAGGCTTTGGAGGTTGGGTAGATTGAGGACTTGTAGTGGAGGGGGAGTTGAGGACTGGAAGTCGCATTTTACACCATGCGAGTTTTCACGGGTACCTGCGAGAACAGTATCTTATAAATGTTGTCGTGTGTGTGGGTACTTGTACGTTATCGTTTCCTGACCAAACCATAGCACTCAGAGGCCCCAATTTTTTGGTGTCGGTACTTCAAAATTTGGGAAGGTTTTAAGCGATCAAATGCTGGCTTTGAAATTTGTTTTGAGTGGGCACCAAAGGCCACTATAAAGTGTATATCGGGATGTGGGGTCAGGCAGTGCTGCTGCCGGCCCACGGGCAAAAGGTAACACCATGAGGCCAACAACTCCATAGACTTCCAATGTCCAACACGACCCGAAACCACCGCCGAGAAAAGGTCTGCACCCAGGTGAGCAGCGCCTGCTCGTACCTAGTAATAATATGTTCCTTTACAAGGAACTTTGACATGGTAAGAAGCCATTAGGCCCTTCAAAGCCTGCCCTATTATTAACAATTTATGGTTGTTTGTCCATGCTCTTTCCTTTTAAAATGCTGAACAAGTAAAAAGCAGTCTCTACTATTTTTAAAGTCTTTGGTTTAACTCGGCTGAGGTTTGAACCACTGACCTCCCAGATTCAGATCAGACGCTCGAACCATTACACCGAGTCTGGGTTTAAAAAATCTTTTTTTATTTAATGTGCATGTGTCCTTCAAACCGTCTCTACCAGTAACATAGAAGCTTTAAGATTGCTCCTTTTGCCACGTTGCGGTTGCTTCGGTCAGTTCCTCATTATTAGTGAACCGGCAGCCACGCGGTTGGGACTTCAAATGTCGAAACAGATAATAGTCACCAGGGCGCCGTATTCAGGCTGTACGAAGGGTGATTCAGCCGATTTAGCCACAGTCATGATTGGTCGTCTTCTTGACACTGAGACTGAAACAGATGCACCGTCACAAAATAGTAATCGACCTTTGGTCAACATCTCTTTGCATTTATGCTGGATGGCCTGCCACATTTTTCGAAACAGGCTGTCATAATATCCCATGGGAGGTTTTGTGAAGTCTATAGTCGATCAGCAGGATTTCCCAGCAATCCCAGAAAAATAGAGGTGAGTATCTTGCTGGCCGAGGATTCGGAGTATAATATCTTGGATGAGGCTGATAATTTATTTGTGCTTCCATTCAATGGATTCCAATTTGCTTTGAGCATCCCAATGGTAAAGTCGCATTTCGTTACCGGTTATCAGACGAGCAATGATATCAGCTGGATTTGTGTCGAACGTTCAAGAAACTTGCGACACAACATCAGCCATCGCTGTTGATTGCGAGTTCTGAGGCTTTTGGAGACTGTCTTGCCGAAACGTCAGCCAAGTGACCATTCACGATGGTGAAAATGCTGCCTCGAGAAATCACAATCTCCGTGAATGTTCTGGCGACCTTAATCCTCCGTGATTAATGCTTCAATTTGGGCAACAGTTTGTGGGTCGGTCGCATCTGCCGACCGTCCAGACCTGGGGTCATCTTCAGGGGACTTGCGGTCACGCTTAAAATCAGCCGCCCATTTGACTAGCGTCGAATACGAGGGAACACCTTTCCCATGAACAGCCACCATGCGTTCATGGATTTCTTTGGAGGTGGCATAAAATATGACAATACCTCAATTTTAGTTGGATTCACAATTGTATGACGTTAGCAATTGTCTGGATTATACTCCAAAATAACAAATAATGTCAGGTTCATTAAATCGATAGCGGACATGCATACGTGCAAGTGTAAAATTTGAGGAAATAACCATGGCTCTGGGTTGCCAACTAATACCGTTTTTAACGCCCTCTTGAATATGGGCATCTGCATACCTGCAGGTTCGTATCTGTTCGAGACAGCTGTTGTTTTGTAATACAGAGGAAGTTGAAAATAAATTCTCCAGACATCTCCAACTGGCCATGCCGCTACCACAACACTCCACTCCCCATGATGCCCCTTCCCCTCGGCTCATGTCACAACATCACAGGTACCAACCCCAATCTCATTAACCGCACACTAACTTGTTTTTCCTGACAAACCGAAAAGACCCTTCCTTACACCCAAAACCGGTCCCTTCCTCATCCAAATACAAGCTTCCTCCATATTGCAGCAGAATGAAAATTCGTCCAGAATTACATTTCGAGTCATCATCATGTTTATTAAGCGTGGATGATGTATATGTGTGGAGCCAGGCAGCGGCCAAGCGGTTAATGATGCATAAGATTAAACCCTCATTCTCAGCTGGGACACGAAAAGGCTCCCTTTCTTGTGTTTCATTCCCCTCCCCACTGTCCTTCCTCACCCCCATCCCCAACCAGCTCACACCACTGTTACCATCCAACACACACCCCTCAAGTTATTGCATACGCACCCTACCCCCCTCCCATCCTCCCGTGGTGATATCATTTTCACCCACATCTTCAATTGAACAGCCACTAATAACCAAAAAGAGTCAAATTTATTTGCAAGAAACACTAATTTCCTTGCAAATCGACCTTCGCAATTTAATACATATATGATACACATCTAATAAAGATGCAAGCCAGCACCGCATCTCCGACGAAAAGTCGACCAACTCCCGAAAGGCACCGTTACTCGCAAGCATTGCAAATAATTTCAGCAATTTTATGGGATAACTGCTTAAACGACTCGAAGGGCACTCGGTAGAGTGCATACCTCCACCACGTCATGCCTGATCCACGAGAAGATATCGGGCCCAATACAATTTTGAAATATCATGCTATACAGTGCTATATGGTTTTTGGCCCGATCTCTCAATGGTGAAGAATAACTTAAAAATTAAATAATTGTCGTATCCAGATTCGGATCCGGATCTTCACCAAAATCGAATCAATTCATCTTTACCACACACCCAACGTGTCCACCAAGTTTCATCTGAATCCATCCACAACTTTTTGAGATATCGTGCTATATATATATATAGAGTTTAGCCCTATCTCTGAAAGATAAAGAATCGCTTTAAAATTTATCAGATCCGGATTCGGATCTTCACCAAAATTGAATCAGTTTGTCGTGGTCACAACATTCACGCACCCAACCTGCCCACCAAATTTCATCCCAATCCGTGCACAACATTTCGAGATATCCTGCACACAGACAGACAGACAGACAAACAAACAAACAAACAAACAAACATAGAGGGGTGAAAACATAACCTTCTCATTCACCTTCAGTGGTAGGAGGTAATAAAATTACAAATTTGTAGCATTATTATGCAAGACAAGGATACAAGTCTGAAGAATTGCTTGGAAAGTCGAAAATAATGGTGGGAGGGGGAGGGGGGAAGGAGGGAGGGAGGGAGGGAGGGAGGTTAAAAGTTTACTCCTGGAAAAGATATAAATAAATAAGGGATCCAAGTCTCTAGAAATGATTACAAGGTTACAAAATTGCACCAGCGCAATGGTTGAAGCAGCCTATTCAAGAGGATGTTTACATTGGCCTCGCTCCAGCACCAAATCCCAATGCTAAGCAAGGCATGAGGCAGCAAGTGACAATGGCAGCGGGAGTCTGGGAGCTAGCAGGTGCACTCTCAGGGCTCTGCGCGCCTTTTCCCCGTGAATGGGTTCCAACCCACAGAACTGCACAGACAGTCACAAATGCATTAATAGGGCTCTCACTAATTGGTTTCGCTTCCCCTGGTAAATTTCTCCAAATTAATTCGGCCCCTCATTGATTCTATAGGCACATGTTCTCCGAAACTACAGTCGTTTGTACGATAAACGTTTTGAATCCAATATTGTGAATATTCATGAGTCAAAATTTTATGGCCCAAGGAAGAAAAAAAATATTTTTTTTCAAAAAAAAGATGAGAACAAGACAGTTGCACTAAAACAGTGGTTTGATAAGGTGGAACAAAATTAAATTGAAATACAATGCACACAAAAACAAAGGCAAAGGATACAATACTTTGGTTGCGGTTCTTGTTTTATTATTTTAAAAAAAATAAAAATAATAAAAATAAATACCGTACGCGTCATG
Source organism: Eptatretus burgeri (assembly GCF_056783735.1). NCBI lineage: Eukaryota > Metazoa > Chordata > Myxini > Myxiniformes > Myxinidae > Eptatretus > Eptatretus burgeri. Next base: position 44,143,420 of record NC_140965.1, read on the forward strand.
CTCGAAGGACACTGAAATTTAATGAACACGACAAGCCAATCGGGCAGTGGCCAAAGTTCCAGGTAAACACGGGGGCAGGACCGGTTTTGGCTACAAGTGCAGCAAGCCAGCCATGTGTACGTGCGTGGTTCCGTGTGCGTGTACAGCACCACGAAACAAGAAGGAGCAAACAGCTATTAACAGCACAGCCTTCGCCACCCCCTTTCTCCCGGCGGGGAAATTCAACCCACAAAAACTCATTTTACTTTTAATAATCTGTCAGCAGCACCAGCGGCAGTCATAAATTATAGCGAAAGGGGGAGGGGGAAAGCAATACACGTGGGACAGATCGTGGGAGGAGGAATGCTGGGTTTGGGGGAGGACGTGGGTGGGAGCCGAGCACAAGGGTTGCTTGGAGGGAAAGGAAACCCTGCGTGAGAAAGTGGAAGCAATTGCTGAGATGAGACGGAGGTGGCTGAGGGAGAATGGGCCAAAAATCAGAGCCAGCTTTGCAACGGTGTGATCTGGAATTGTAAAAACGACTACGGCTGAAGGAAGGGCCACAATGTGCATGGAACAAAACTAAAAAATAGATTTAAAAAACAAATAAAATAAACACACAGACCCTTTGCCGGTGAAAAATTACTTTTCCAAACGATAACATTCGCAATACCCACAATCAATAATCATCAACGAGAATGGCACTCGGTAGAGCGCATCCCTCTGCCAGGATGAACAGTTTACGCTTTGTATCCCACTGATGGGCCGGATCTGCAACCGAATCCGTCCACAACGTTTTGAGATATTGTGCTATCTACCATTTTTGGCCCTTTCTCTCAATAGTGAGGAATCACTTGAAAATTCTCGTACCTGGATGTGGATCTTCACAAAAATCCGTCCATAACTTTTTGAGATATCCAACTCACAGACAGACAGACACAGACAGATGACAGACGTGAATACATTACCTCCGTGCACCCTCGGTGGTGGAGGAAATTACACGTTCAGCAACAATGGAAGCAGAATTGTGACCCAAATTCCAATTACAAATGAGTTCAGGTGAAAAAAAAAAATATATATATATATATATATATATATATGTATATATATATATATATATATATATATATATATATATATATATATATATATATATATATATATATATATATATATACATATATTTCACACAATTGTGTTACAACTTAAATTGCCAATGGAAACATGACTGAGCGAAAATTTCTCGCACTCGAGAACAGAACTCAAAAGTTGCATTCAACAAAAGAGCTCCCTCTGGAGAAAGCATAACAACAACATATCAATACCAACTAGAGGGGGAACACTCGGTAGAGTGCAAAACCTCCGCCGCCAATACTGCTAGGTCACTCAAGTGAACTTGATATCCTATTCATTCAATTTGACGTCAACAGTGCTCACAGAGTTATAGTTTGCAACTTTTCCTTTTACTTTTAACTTTTACATACTCAATTCATTCGTCAGAACTAGATTCATTGAGACAGAAATTGATTTTACGTGGATATATCGACATGAAGTTCCAAAATCAGTCGCAATTATAATTTTGGCATGTTTTTTTGTTGGAAATCACTTACAACATGTAGAAATGCAAAAAAAAATCGAAATTTTGTTGAAAAAAAATTTACAAAATTTTTTTTCTCTAAATTTTTTTTTTGGGGGGGGGGGTTGGAAATCACTTAAAACATGCAGAAATTCAAAAAAATGAAATCGAAATTTTGTTGAAAAAAAAGTTGCAAAAATTTTTTTTCCTCCAACAATTTTTTTTTTGGGGGGGGGGAGTTGGAAATCACTGAAAACATGGAGAAATGCAAAAAAAAGAAATCGAAATTTTGTTGAAAAAAGTTGCAAAAATTTTTTTTTCTCAAACATTTTTTTTGGGGGGGGAGGTTGGAAATCACTTAAAACATGTAGAAATGCAAAAAAAAAAAAAAAATTCAAAGATTTTTTCAAATTGGCCGCCATCGCGGCCATATTGGATTTTTGACCAAGTCCAAAATCTAATGGCATGATCCTTGGACCAGACCTAACCCCCCCCCCCACCAAGTTTCGTCAAAATCCGTCGAGGAGTTTTTCCGTAATACTGTTCACAAACAAACAAACAAACAAACAAACAAACAGAAAGGGGTGAAAACGGTAACCTCCATCCATCTTCGATGGCGGAGGTTAATAATCAAGAGACCAGTAAGTAATGTTCCATCACAACCAGCATGGAAGGGTGAAGGCAGGCGATATGTGAACTTCAGTACCGGAGCATAAGAAACAAAGCAACTCGAGCAAAAGGCCTGCCTTCGCAACATGCAGCTTCACAACAATGACTTAATAACCAGCAGCAAGGCACCAAGTTTGGCTGCAGTTTTGAGACTTGTATACAATCCCCACTCGGCGCTAATGCACCGCGCGCCCTCTCCACAGATGGCCCATTATCGCGGCAAAATGGATTGCTTAATAAAGCGTGTCATCGGGCAGATTTCCCGCATGGCTAGCCACACACGACTTGTTTGTTGCACAATTTTTTCGGTGTCAGATTTGTCGGCACGCGTGTCGGCTCCGTTTTAGGTCACGGCACACGGTGCGGACGCCTTTTCCCCGTTTCGGCTGAGCCACAGCCACAGCAGGACTGAATGACGAAGCTTAGTAGCGACATCGTCCACCCAGTCTCACTAGTCACATACTCGTCCACTCCGTAGCAAATTGCCGACATTTCAAATTGGCACTTCGCCAGGGTTGTTTTCCCTTAAATGGGATACCTGGGTCTCCACCATAAGCTCCACTTCTGCGTGTTATTCCTTGAAGATTTTGAAATTCAAAAAAACTCCGTCCCTTTCTGGATAATTTGCATATTCATACTCTTTATGTTACTGGCTGTTACAGGAGGAGCAGTCGTTGCACACCACTCTCCCTACTCACCGTGGTGCACAGTACTCTCCATCTACGGAGAAAAAATGAGGAAATAGGTGAACCTTGTCATGCCCGCATCATTAAACTTCAGTGTGGGTCGTGTAAACAGACACACGTCGTTTAATTCTTCATTTACTAAAAATGTCTGCGAAAATGCAAGTCCGGTATTCCGACTGCGTCACTTCTGAAATGCCAACTCCCACTCCCAGGGGAGCCGCACACACCTCATCATGGCAACCCTTCCCTCCGAAAGAGTAAATAAATACCCAAGCTAAGGTATGTCACATAATGGCAGAAAAATATAAATTCACAGAAAATTTAAATATATGGACAACAGAGGTTGCCTTATGGGGCCATCTGGAAGGCAATAAGAGGGAAAACGGATGTGACCCACCATTAAAGGTTCTAGCATCAACATCAATCCAAAAAGGAATTAGCACAAGCCAGTTCCAGTGTTCTTCGTCCAGTCATTAGCTAAATATCGCCATCGATAGCCGCATTCATCATTCGTGCTTTAAACTCGGCAGAGCCTCAATCGCAG
>NC_140965.1:44151873-44184373 GCF_056783735.1 Eptatretus burgeri
TTCGCGCAATACTGTGTATCTTCACAAATGGGCCCCAAAGTTCTGTATTTCCAGAAAACCGTTTCCCATTTATTGCCCCAAACCTTTTCAAAGCACAGCAATTTTTCCTTGTCTGCCTCCCGGCATCTCTGCTGACATGTCTACATGCGGAACCCACCTCAATTTACTTATGTCCATATCACTTTCTGCCACCTCAACTGCATCGCAGCAGCAGATTTGCACGTCATCGCTTCAACAAAGCCTTCGCTACGCTGTACCCCACACCAAACATCTCATCAAATTAAAAGCAAGCACTTTGAGTGCTTTTCAAGGATAAAATGCTGAAGACATGTTTAAAAGACATGCTTGCAATCCCCCAGATCAGGTGAATCATATCCTTCTCTGGGAATGCTAGAATAGTCATTGATCGGTTTGCAGCCCCAAGGCGAATAGATGATGTCTGCCTGGGTCAACCTCAATACAAATCGTCTCTACCCCACGGCACTGGCTCCGAAGGTCGTATTTTCATCCTATTCATCCTCTTCATGTAAACCGATCATATTCGACTTCATATCTATCTCGTGCACTCACTCGGCCATTGTGCTCTTTTCAAATCCGATAAACATTCCTCTTGCACTCCTCTACCTCCCATTTACCTGGGCGCTGGTCCAGCTGGTGCCTGCATCACTCGTTTATCGTGTGAGAGTTCCACATGCTCTGGTGGGCACTTTGCTCTGCCAGAGCAAACAGGCAAGCTGGCCTCGTGTTCCCCATCTGCCCTGCCAGCCACGGTAGCTCCCCAAGCTCAAGGCCAGCAGGCAAGCCAGGGTGAGCCCAGAGCATGGCGTTTGCATATGTACGTGTTTATCACCCTGGTGGATGGTGGAATGATTGAACGCTTTGTCGTCTTTCAGGCCACTATGAGACGGCCAAACCCATTGCGACCGTTCTACATTTTAAAGCCGCCAACCAAGGCATGGGTGAGGGGGTACAAATCCGGCTAATTCAAAGGTCAGGAGAAATTAGCCTGCAACAAGGCGGTTGTAATTGCCGGGCATAATTGGCTCATGTCGGCAGCAGGCGCAGACGTGCCTGCCAGCCAGGCATGAGGCTCAGGAAAGACAGCCGGGTCGTGGTGTGGCGAGTCGTGTCTCCCTCCAGCTGTCGCGACCCGGCGGCAAGAGGGCCATACATCCATCGCGGCCTTGCTCGGCCGTGAGACTTTCTCTGCCGTATTAACTTAATCGTTCCGACGGGGCCATGCTAAGAGGCACTGTGTTGGCTGCACGTTCGTTACGTAGTGCTAAGTGTTGCCAGTACACAAGCTCCCTGGTGTGCACAATGAATACTGAAATAAAACGAGGTTAGTGCGATAGTGAAGAAAATGTAAAAGCAACGTTATCTACACTGTGACAACACCCATATCTTTCTCAAGGAAACAGTCAGTAATTCGTGATAAACCAACACTTTGCAATCTGCAAATGAAGCTTGATCATTTTACTGTGAACAAACCAAAATAAACTAAACCTCTTCAAATGTGTGGTCCATCGTTTGTTCCGTGGTTGCATTGTGTGCATCACGTGCAAAGTCCTGGCACTATGGTCACAGCTCACGAACTGGACCACATAGCGCACACGGGCACGGGCACGTGCACACGAGCCGTTGTGATGTTGGGCATTTGGCCAGGCAAGGAAGCCCGTGGATTAGGGGTTAACGCCGTAGGTCAGCTTGGCTCAAAGCGTCCTCCCAATGCGATGGCCAAGCCATCGCTCAATTTGCCGCCGCCAAACCCCAGGGCATGCGGCAAGCGCCCCATTCCCCTCGCTGCATGGGGCCCGCCAACACACAAGATGCGGCACAGCCCGCAAACAGCTTTTTCTCTCAGTACTGCCGCCGGCATCTTCGCCACGCGCACCAACACTCACCCCACCCACCATGCTGCTCCCATGCTGACGATACTCTAACCCCAATCTTCGCCTTCTCATAGGCTGACTCCATCCTGTTACTTCGATGCAAACTTTATTATTATTTCTCCACTCTTCACTGATCCTGACATGCATATCGTTTGAAGTTGAAAATCTTCGTCCGCTGTGAAAGGCAAACTCCTCAAGTATTATGATCTTCAAGTTGCCCGTTTGCAAAATGCTTCCTGGTTTCATTTCTCGGCTATTTTCTTCCTTCCAAAAGTGTCAGACAGATCATGCATTCATCTTTCAAAAAAAAGTAAAATTTCTCTTGTTTGCTTCAATTGGCACAACATTGCGATAGCCAAGACGGATTCCACGAACCAAGGGTTTCGATAACAAAACAAACAAATTTTTTTTTTACATTTCATGAAATACAAGCAACAGCACTAAAGGAGGTACAAAAATAAGTTAAGGCACAAGGCTTGGTTCATCAAATGTGAAAAACGCTGCAACCAGAGGTCGCCTCCTTCTGCAGCAAGAGATCCAAGGCAGGCAAAGCTTTGCTTTCTTGTTAGCCCAAACCTACCTGTGGTCTTATGAGCATGCCTCGCAGGTTAAAGCAACGGGCCTCGTATCTGCTCAATTACTCCCGTGTTAAGCTCTAAGTAGGCTTGTTAAAAATCATGAAGCAAGACATCCCCATAAGCGTACGCCGTGTCATAAAAGTTTAAAAAGGCACGGCATAATAGCGTGGCAAAAGCCATCCCCGATGAATGCAAACAGTTCTCGCAATAATGCGCGTTCTGCCAAAGAGCGCAGAAAAGGCAATTCCCTGGAGGCGAGGAAAACTCTCGACACTCACGTTGGTACGAGCAGTCAGACGACGATGCACTGAGCAAGGTCTGCGCTTCATAAACACAGATGAATTGAAACATTATCTAGCATTGGTTTCTGCTAGTGGCAAAATAAATAAATAAAACCTTTGGAGAGGTTGGAAAAAGGGGTCTTAAACATACTTGACCAAGCACAGACATCCTGGTAGCGGGGCAGACAGGTCAGAGCACGAAATGTTCCGATCAAACCCCCCTCAAATTGAGCGCCGCATAACAACAGATTAGCCCAACATGGAAATTTTTATTCACCTCGGTGGCCAGTGCATATAAAAGACACAATCAAATAGCCGCCACAACGTTATTGGATTAGCGCTGGTTCATTCTGGAGCCGCAGGCTAAGCAGACAATCGCGTTTTGAAATAACTGCCGTCATGGGGTGAAAAACCCTCTGGAGTGAAATTGTGAAAAACGGTTTGGACGAGTTGAGTAAATTACCGTGTCAGCTTCTATTTATTTGCCAGGCTGTAGCCGTGGGCAGCCCCCGTGGCTGCGAATTAGAAAATGCAAACTACACAGAAAAGAGGAGGGTGGAGGGGAACGAGGGGAGGTCGGAGAACACGGGGTGTGGGGAGGAGGTACGACGGGGGCTGAAGGGGACAGCGGAGAGAGAAGAGCACGGCACTGAGCGCATAGAGGCAGTCTGAGGGAATTAAGCCACCGGATTATTGCCATGGGTCTCTGAAGGCCCAAAATGCCAAGCTCCATCATGCAGACGGCCATTTTAGGGAAATCAAGTGACCGCGGCGCATACAACGCATGGCTTTTCATGCCACGCTGCCTGCAGTGGTGCACAGCCGGGTTCGGATGGCCTTTCTCTCGGACTACGCAAGAGGGCAGGCATAGTACACAGGTGCACGGGTATTCAGGTACACAGGTACAAGGAGATAAATGCAGTGTGGACAGTGCCATTCAAGACAGGCCAAACAGCAAAGCTCCAAAGCCACTTCATTTTTAGCCAAAATAAAATTGACTGCTTTTCATAATATACGTTTCCTTTAAATAAAAATTAAAACAGGAAGAGGCCATTTGGACTACCAAGCCTGTGCAATGGTTGCTAACCTATGGTTGTTTGTCTGTGCTCTGTCTTTTAAAAAAACCCTGAATGGCAAGCAAAGAAGCAGCACGTGCCATTTTAAAGTCTCTGGTATGACTCGGCCGGGGTTCAAACCAATGACTTCCCACACACAGAGTGGACGCTCCAACCATTACACCACCCGGTCTGGTTCAACAGTCAAAATTGCACATGAGTGACAGATTAAAAATGGGTATAAAATGGTGATATAACAAACCTGTCCGCCGCATGGCACAGCAGGAGACTGGGTTTTGTTATCGCTTCTGTGTCTGTGAGTCTGTCTGTGTCAGTCCATCCGTCCGTCCGTCCACATGTCAGTCAGTCCGTCCGTCCGTCCAAGTGTCAGTCAGTCCACGTGTCGGTCCGCCCTTCTGCGTGTCGGTCCGTCCGCCCGCGTGTCAGTCTGCCCGTCCGTCCGTCCGTCCGTCCGCGTATCAGTCTGTCCATCCGCCCGTCCGTCCGTCCACGTGTCAGTCTGTCCATCCGCCCGTCCGTCTGTCCACGTGTCAGTCTGTGCATCCGCCCGTCCACGTGTCAGTCTGTCCATCCGCCCGTCCGTCCATCCGCGTGTCAGTCTGCCATCCGCCCGTCCGTCCACGTGTCAATCTGTCCAACCGCGTGTCTGTCCATCCATCAGTCAGTCATGTGTCAGTCAATCCAGGGCATAACCTTTTTACCACTTGAGCTTTTGACAGCACATTTTCAACAAATCCTTCTGATGAAAATATGGAGAACTCCAATTAATAATAAAGTCAAAATGTGAAAGGGCAAAGTCACAGTGAGGAGAAATAGGTCTTATCAACCCGTCCGCAGCTGGACTGCATGAGACGGCACGGTTTTTTTTCTTCTTCTTCTTTTACGTCCGCCACCGAAGGTGGACGGATGTTATGTTTTCGTCCGTTTGTTTGTTTGTAAGCAGGATATCTAAAAGAGTTGATGGATTTGGAAGAAACTTCGACAGGTTGGGTGTGTGTTGAGCCCTAATCAATTCAATTCAACTTTGATGAAGATTCTAATCTGGTCCCCGATATGAGAATTTTTGAATTTTCCGAGTGATTCTCCACAACTGAGAGTTAGGGCCAAAAACGATTTACCTGTAAAAAACAGTGTATTATTTGTTTGTCCCCCTTCAAAAGGATGATTTGAGTAGCGTTATAAAAGGCCAATCTTTGAACATGACTGTGTTCATTATGCTTTATTTTTCAGGATTAAAAAAAAAACTCGAAAAACATTTTTTATAAAACAGTAATTACGTCTCTTCTATTGGAAATGTAGACGGTGACTTGCAATCCGAGCCTCAATAGCGGTATATAGAAGCGTTTAAGAAAATAACAATAAATACAGGCGCAGGGAGTTGAAATTCGCTGCATGTGATGTGTAACGTGTGCAGAGTAAATTGAGGTGTTCCTTTACGTCCATAAGATGTCTAATAAATAAAGAACACATAAGCACACCTGACGCTAGGCCAAGGCTTCAGACTTTGGCACGCTCACGAGGCTGTATCGTTAAAATGAAACGTCCCAGAGAATAAAGAAAATATGGTCACATTTGTACATTTAGTGTTTTAAAATAACGCTTTGTGCGACAAAACATCATATCTTCCAGTCTCCTTGAATATTTTGAATAAAATAATTCCAACCCGTCATTTTTGATGGGCTTTTTTACTGGTTTATACAGTCATATAGCACGATATTTAAAAACGCTGTGGATGGATTGTCACAAAACTTGGTGGAGGAGTTGGGGGGGTGACAAGAACAAGCTGATTAGATTTTGGTTCAGGTACAGATGATCAATGGGATACAAAATAGAAATTGTTCAGCCTGGCGGAGATATGTGCTCTACCGAATGCCGTTCTATTTCATTTTTTTTTGTTACATATAATTGCTTCAGTATTTTATTTTTTATTTGCCATTTCAGCCTCTGTCTATCTGTCCATGCCCTAACCTTTTTACCATTTGAGTTTTTGTCATTAAATTCTCAACAAACATTTATTATGAGAATATGGAGAAGAAGAATTGATAATTGGGTGAAAATGTCAAAGGACAGTCACAGAAAGTACAAATAGTCCTTATTAGGCCATCCAGGACACACTACACACGGACACACTGCAAATCCCTTACGTGTTTCTAATTTTCCCGTTTGAGTTTTTGTCATCAAAATTTCAACAAACCTTTATTATGAAAATATGGAGAGAACAAATTAATAAAATCCACAATTTTATTTTGCTGTTGTTTTCATCAACCTTTGTTAGAGTACAAAGCGGACACGGACGGCCTTTACATATGACATGCTTTCTTGTTAGCCCGACCCCCACACAGCAGGAGACAGGATTTGCAACCACTTGTGTACGTGTCCGTCTGTCTGCCTCCTGTCCAACTTGTTTTTTTTTTAAACCATTTGAGCTTTTGTCATCAAATTTTCAACTAAGCTTTTTTCTGAGAATATCTAAAAGACAAATCAATAATTTGGTCAAAAGGTCAAAGGTCAGCATCACATAAAATCATCAATTTTCATCCAAATGACCTGAAATTTTATGAATTTGCATATTCGGTTACTGAAGTGGTTCACCAATCAAAAACTAGAAGCCGATTTTTTTTTTTCGATAAAAAGGTCAAAAGTCAAGGTTTCATGAAATTGTAAATTTTCATCTGATCGACTTGGAATTTGAGCACGGTTTGCATATTGTGTCACTGAAGTATATCGATTTTGAGGTCAAAAGGTCAAGTTTGCCTCAAAACGTCAATTTCTTTGTATTTCTTCAGCTGTTTTCATCATGTTTAGCATACGGAAGAAGAATAAGTCTGAATACAAAGCAGACAGGCTTTGTATTTTCAAATGCTTTCATGTATAGCTGCTATACATAGCATGTATAGTTGTTTCATTTCAACACGATAGCTGCATACAGTGTGTAAATGATGATGTCACAGGTCACATGGTGTGGCAGCCATGTTGGATAGAAAAACGAACCTTATCAGATCAAAACAAAACTTCACATGTGATCCTCTACCAAATCCAGCGCAGAGTCCAAATTGTCAATGCCATAGGTCATGTGATTTGGCAGGCATGTTAGTTTGAAAACCCTATTTTTTCATTTTTTTTAAAACACTTTTCTCCAAAACCGCTTCACAGATCGATGTGATACATCTTGCTTTACATTGAGCAAGGACAGTGGATCACAACTGCAAAGTTTCACATTGATCGCTACAGCGGTTTCCAAAATATAATTTTTTAATATTTCCCTTGAAACCAATGTGATTGCCACACTACGTGACTGATGACGTCATTTTAAGTCAATTGTATGCAGCAAGGGAGTGGATCATAACTGCAAAGCCTAGTATTGATAGATTAAACGGTTTCAGATAAATAATTGTTTAATTATACCCTTAAAACGAACGTGGCCACCACATCATGTGACTGATGGGGTCATTGTAAAATAAAATATTTGCAGCAACAGTTGTGGATCATCACTGCAAAGTCTCGCATCGAAGGCAAGTGGTTTCAGAGAAATATATATTTTTAATATGATCGACTCAGCATGGGGAAAATATTGGTTGAAAATTTCAACATCGTCGATCACATGATCTCGCAGCCATGTTGGCCAAAAAAAACCTCATCCGATCAACACGAAACTCCAAAGATATGATTGGCCACCCATTCTGAATTTGATTTGATGAGGACGACGTCGTGGGTCAGGTATCCGATCGAAGCGTGGTTGTATCGAAGTGGGACAGCATGGTTTTTTTTTTATTTTTTTCACCATATAAATTTCATGAAATTTTCACCATAGATCCGACTACACATGTCGAATGTTTTTGTGATGACTATGATGGGTCACATGGTGTGGCAGCCATTTTTGGAAAAAAGGAAAAACTTTGCACCTCTACTCCCGAAACTGCTCCACGGGAAAAAAAATTGAAACTTGGCACTGTGAAGTACTCCCCATGGAAAACAAGTTTGATTTTTTGATGATGTCATATATGATATCATTGCATATGCCAAATGCTTTATCTGATAAGTATGAAAATGTTTGAGGGTCATCTCAGGCTAAATTGTAATTGGCCAAAAAAAATTGATGATGTCATTGGTCACGTGGTTCAGCAGCCATATTGTTTTTAACATGAAATTGTCAAAAATCTCCGAAACGGCTGAACAGATTGAGGCAAAACTTCACAGGTATCATCGCCTATCCATGAGGAACAAAAATTTCTTCACATATGATGTCATCGGACAAATGGTTTGGCAACTATGATTTTTTGAAGAATGAACATTTTGAAATCTTCTTCTCCAGAACGGCTTTACAGTTCGAGGAGAAACTTCACTTAAAAGTTCCCCAGCCTTGGGGATAGCAGGGTGTTCACGATTAATTAATAGGTCACATGGTCTGGCAGCCATATTTGTTTGAACAAAATTTTTTTCAATCTTTCACTTGAACCGCTTCAACAATCGATGTGAAATGTCACAGTTATGATCTCGTAAGCATGTGGAATATATGTGTTCAATTTCAACTTGATCAGACACATGGTCTGGCAGCCAGACTTATTTAATATTATGAATCTGGGTTCAGGGATTAAAATCAAACTTGCTACAAGCATGTAGGATAATGTAATAATGTGGGTGGAGGCATATCTGGCGACGTCACGACGTCAAAGAGTGTCGTTCTGGTTTCATTCTATCTTCCAAGCTTGTTATATATGGGGAGGCTACAGTGAGAAGGCAAGCCTGGTGTTGGCTTAATGGTTAAGGTAGCTGGCTTAAGATCTTAGGGTCTTGAGTTTGAGCCCATCATGTCATTGAAATGACACCAAGTGGGTTGACTCAGTCTGTCATCCTTCCAAGGTTGGCAAAATGAGTACCAGCTAACTGGGATAATAAGCCATTTGAGTATCCTGCGTCATAGTGGCGACCCATCCAGTATTTCAACGACCAGTCCAGAAACTGCTTCGGCAGCCATATGCACCTCGCGGCATGAAAGGAATAGTTATAGTGAGAAGGCAGCCATTGAACATATGTGGCTGATTATATCCACAGCAAGTAAAAATCTTCAGCATTACAAGAGCTTACCTTTTGGTGAGAATAAAAACAACCCTCATTACACAAAAGACAGTTGGAGTTACGAACAGACTCCTGTGCAAAAGGACAATTATATCATCAAGCCAATTTTTGCAAAATGCCTGTGCAAACAAGAAAAATACATAAAATTGTTAAAGTTTCAAAGCCTTTCCACTCAGGAGATGATATGCAGGGTTTGGAAATGGAAATCAGAGATTGCAGACCCACGCCAGGACTTGTTTTGTGTGGTTATATTTACGTACTTTATAGACAGACTTGCATTCTAATTGCACATACTTCAAAGAGGTAATCAGTTGAAAATGATAACGCGTAATACTGGCTGCACCAGGTGGTGTTTGTGGCCTATGTTTGCACATGTTATGCGGACAGACAGGCAGACAGACAGACAGACAGACAGACAAACAAATAGACCCAAATGCAATATCCTCTCCTCTGGTGAGGGTAACAAGAGAAAACAATACTGTGCTTTCATAGGACTTGAACATACTTGGTAGCGTAATAGTTAGAGAGTCTGCTCTGAGTCTGGAGGGTTGGTGGTTGAGCTTCAGCTGAATCATACCAAAGACTAAAAATGGTACGTGCTGCTTCCTTGCTCGAAACTCAGCATTTAAAAAGATACAGTACGGACAAAGAACGATATGTTGGTAATAATAGTGAAGACTTTGATGGGCTAATGACCCCCTTCTGTGTTGAAATTCCTTGTACTGTGATATCCTGCTCCAATTATTTTTACCAGGCTCAGTGACATAATGGTTAGACTGCATGCGCTTGAAGTCTGGAAGGTTGCTGTTTCAAAGCTTGGCAGAGTCGGACCAAAGACATAAAAAAATGGTATTTGCTGTTTCCTTGCTTTACGCTCGGCATTTAAAAGCAGAAAGTATGGATAAACAACCATAGGTTGGCAACCATCACACAGGCTTGATGGTTTGAATGGCCTCCTGTGTTGAAGGTCCATTTAGGGGAACTTGTAAAAACAAGGACAAATATGTCCAAGAACCGCATCATAAAGGTTTTGTCTTCACCAGAAGAAGAACAACAAGAAGAAGAACAAGAAGAAGAAGAACAACACGGAGCTCTCTTAGAGCCAGCATTCGCAACGCGACACGGCTAAAAAATGAGAGGTGATAGGACCATATATCAAATATGTATACACTGTAAGGGATGCAGTGGAATGATGGGGTGTGGGTAGGAGCGGGAACAGTGAATAATAAAATTGAGAAAAAGAAGGGAACGAATGAAAGAAAGACACAGAAACTGCTAAAGAGAGACTCGGGCAGACAGGCAGACAGATACTGGGGCAAACTGGCAGACAGAGAAACAGACGGCCAGACGGAGAAAGAGACGTGAACAGACAAAGATGCAGACAGATGCAAAGATGCAGACAAAGATGAAACAGAGAGGCAAACAGACGGAAGCACTATAAACGAGAGGGGCACTCGGTGGAGCACATAGCTCCAGCAGACTGATTAGCTTACATTTTGTATCCCACTGATAGGACGGATCTGGATTCGACCTGAACCAAAACCTAATGGGTTTGTTCTTGTCACCGAACCAACTCATCTACCACACTGTCATTACTCATCCACAACTTTTTGAGATATCGTTCCACGTATCGTTTTTGGCTGCACATCTCAATGGTGAAGAATCCATATCCAGATCCGGTTCTTCACAAAAATCTAATCAATTAGTCCTCGTCACACACCCAACCTGCCCACAAAATTTCAGCCGAATATCCGTCCACAACTTTCAAAGAGATCCAACATACAAACAAACAGACAGACAGGGGTGAAAACATAACCTCTGTTCACCTTCAGTGGGCAGAGTTTAAAATTTAAAAAAAGATGCAGCCAAAACAGAAAAAGACAGGGACAGACAGAAGACAAGATAGGAATGGAGACAATGATGTGGGCAGAGACGGAGACAATGGCGCGGACAGAAAGGGAGACAATGACGTGGGTTCTAAATGGGTCAAAGGGTCTTTGAGGCCTCAGGGGACTAAGGAGTGTAAAAGGTCGAAAGGGTTGAAAGGGTCAAGGGGTCAAAAGGGTCTTTGGTGTTTAAATGTCTTCAAAGGATGCTAAAGGTTCTATGGGGTCTGGGGGGTTTGAGGGGTTTTTTGTTCTTTGGGTTCTAAAGGGTCTAAGTGGTCTAAAGGGTTTTAAAGGGTCTTGGGGGCCTTAAGGTTCGAAAGGGATGATAGGGGTTGAATATAATTAATACACACACTCATGTTCTGTGCAGACAAATAGACAAACAGACAGACAGAGACAGACAAACAAACGGAACCAAATGCGATACCTTCTCCTCTGGCGAGGGTAAAGATAATAGCATAATATTAGTTATTACAAAACAATATTAATACGAAAAATATCCCTCCTCCCGAAAGGGTTTTTCCTCCTTGGACAAACGGCATGTTAACGTGATTAAATAGCTTATCGTGGTGTTTCATGTAGCACCCCCACCAAAAGGAAAATATTATAAACCACAAACATTCACGATTACCTTTTTAACAGTTGCTACTGCTGTTTAGCACGAAACTGAAAACTGAAAGCCGTTATTGAGGCATTATATGCTTATCATGTCCCCCACAGACGAACGGACCCGAGCCTACATTTACTGTAATCTACATACCTGGGAGGGGATAATAATATGACCTTTCCTACTGCTCCCTAAGGGAGCGGGTGTCCTCGTCATTTAAATGAAGGAATTGGAAACCATCCCAAAGGAGAAAGGTGCTCTCAGCATAGTCAACAGGTTGGGTGGGGATCAGTTATGAGCAGCAAAAGTGGAAACCCAATAATTGACAGAAATCCAACATGTTGGATCATACGCAGCAACAAATTGTATAACTACCCATTTTGTGCAAAGATACTTTCACTGGATCAAGCACCTTGACGTTCATACTGTCACCGAAACAAGGAAGCATGCACAGAAGACCACACACAAAGGATAGTGTGGTACAGTCACAGATTTGCTAAATTTGAATCGACACCGGTCTTCAACTAAAATTACAGACCTATACAGCATTTGGCTCCCGGAGTTTCTCCCACCCAGTCCAATCCAGCATTATGAAATTTCAGAAACAGCTTTTTTGGTTCAAATACAGGAATCGCAAACTATCGTCCACCATTTAAAAAAAATAAAAATGAATAAATCGTTCTACAGAGTAACCATGAAAAATATGTGTTTGC
The DNA here is from genome assembly GCF_056783735.1 of Eptatretus burgeri. NCBI lineage: Eukaryota > Metazoa > Chordata > Myxini > Myxiniformes > Myxinidae > Eptatretus > Eptatretus burgeri. The sequence continues at coordinate 44,163,986 of NC_140965.1, forward strand.
CTCATAACGTCACCAAATGACATAATAATGTCTCAAGCTTGACATATCTAGAAAGCACTCATAGAGGTGTCAATTTGAGGTACTACACGATATGGTTCCTAAAACTTGAAAATTTGACCTTGGGGTCAAATATGTTTGACCTCAGGCGCTAACCATGAAGGTCAAGGCCAATCGCCACCAAAAACTAATCAGCTGAGCGCCAGACCATATACTACATTCCCATAAAGTTTGGAGACTATTCGATTAAAATTACTCAAAAAATAAGGGTTTCGTCGACTCCCCTGATTTGCGACAAAGTGACCTTGACCTTTGACCTTGACCTTCAAAATTTTATGCGCTGAAAGGGACCTCTATAGGCCTCTGATATGCGAAGTTACAAAAAATTTCCAATGATAACTGTGCTCTGCAGAGTGATTTATACGTGATTACAGACAAAAAAAAACACATGAAGGTCAAGGCCAATCGCCACCAAAAATTAATCAGCTGAGCGCCATGAAATATATTCCCATGAAGTTTGAAGACGATCCGATCAAAATTACTCAAAAAATAAGGGTTTCGTCGACTCCCCTGATTTGCGACAAAGTGACCTTGACCTTTGACCTTGACCTTCAAAATGTTGTGCGCTGAAAGGGACCTCTATAGGCCTCTGATATGCGAAGTTACAAAAATTTCCAATGATAACTGTGCTCTGCAGAATTTTTTATACGTGATTACAGACAAACAAAAAATAAAAAATAAAAAAATAAAAAAACATACAAGCTGACTAACATATCTTGCAAAAACTTCGTTTTGGCAAGATAATAATAAAAATACATACTAAATGGCATAATCTACACTAATAAATGTCAGTGTGTGTTCGTCAATCAGTCAGTCGTCCATCTCCTCCATAACTCCAAAACCATGAAACCAATGCGGCCACATGTTTGCATACATACTCATGGAACTCCAAGGTAGTGCATGAATGAAAATTGGGTTTTAGGGTTAATTTAAACACCCCTTTTGAAGAAAATTAACGGCTTTATTTAATCATCCTTTATTAAGGTAGCATTCGTTATCCTTGGTCACCTCACTGTCCCTCGCTGGGGTCTGAATTCACCATTTTGGGGGGGCGGGGGGGGGCTGCTCAACAATGCCTCGACTTGGAACAGGCCGCAATAGTTTAACGATAAAGTTTTTTTTTCCACTTTTCTCATTCATATTAATGAGTGCCTGATCATTATACCAACAAATCGCTGGGTACATTGCAATGCTTATAAACACCTGGAGACGCCAGGGTTCGTGCCTTTATTTCATTTCCGCACATGACATAACCTCTAGAATCTCAATATCTGAGCCCAATTTCAAAATTTTAACTTCTTTATCGACTTCAGTAGTTCCGACTGCAAAGAAAAAAAAATGTCATTTGTCCAATTTGGACATTGCTTAACATTCCGGGCGTCTCCGGATGCATGGTGTTTATATGACCGATCGGCGATCACTAATCAGTCAAGCCAGCCGTTCCTTATCAACTGTTTCGTTGGAGTGCTTGCTGGGGTGCTTAAGCTACATGGCGAGCACTACATAACTTGCTTCGTTGTTCCTTTCCAAGCCATGGCAACAACAACAAGGCAAAAGTATTCGCACCGTCACTGAATATAATCAATTAACTTGAACAAAATTTAGGCCATACTCGCCTGCGTTTGGCCCCACGTTGTCGTGTGATCCCTCGAGCGACTGAAAATGTGCAATTATATTCTGACATTTCCCCTTTTTGTACGATCTTCTTTCATTATACGACCCATTACTTCAACATAGATACAAAGAGAAAAATTAAACGTTTTGTTTTTCAAAGTTTCTTCAACCGTTTCTTTGGAGTGCTTCCTTGGAGCGCTCTTCAAGCTTCCATGGTGATACCGTGGCACGGTTCTCCATGAGGGCATCTCTGGAGTTCAGAAGTAAAATAAATTTGATGATTACAATGAGCAAAAAAAAAATGTTTTCAGTCGTTCCAAAGCTTTGAAGACGCACACTCACTCTAAGCTGTCTAAGCCTGGGTTTGAATCCCAACCAGGCTATAAACTGTCATGCCAGTGTTTCACAGGCAGGAAGATTGATTCATCAACGTGTATGCCGTAAAATGGCACTAAACTGGACGTCACATTTCCCAGAATCCCCCCCCCCTCCAGCTCTCACCTGCTTACCCTCTCGCTTTCTCCCAGCCCGATCGCCTTCTTACCCTCTCCCGGCCCGATCGCCCTCTTGGCCTCTCCCGGCCCGATCGCCCTCTTGGCCTCTCCCGGCCCGATCGCCCTCTTGGCCTCTCCCGGCCCGATCGCCCTCTTGGCCTCTCCCGGCCCGATCGCCCTCTTGGCCTCTCCCGGCCCGATCGCCCTCTTGGCCTCTCCCGGCCCGATCGCCCTCTCCCGGCCCGATCTCCCTCTCCCGGCCCGATCTCCCTCTCCCGGCCCGATCTCCCTCTCCCGGCCCGATCGCCCTCTCCCGGCCCGATCTCCCTCTCCCGGCCCGATCTCCCTCTCCCGGCCCGATCTCCCTCTCCCATCTCCCTCTCCCGGCCCGATCTCCCTCTCCCGGCCCGATCTCCCTCTCCCGGCCCGATCTCCCTCTCCCGGCCCGATCTCCCTCTCCCGGCCCGATCTCCCTCTCCCGGCCCGGTCTCCCTCAACTGGCCCGGTCTCCCTCTCCCGGCCCGCTTGCCCTCTTGCTCTCTCCCACCCCTGGCCCCCAACCTCCTCCCTCTGCCTCCTATCTCCTCCCCCTCCCTCTGCCTCTGATCCCCATTTCACCCCTTCCCATCCCCCCCCTCTCTCTCCCCTACCATCAGCAAAGCAATGGGTTGTATATATACACAACATATACAAGTCAAATATAAGGGTGAACATAATAGGCTGCAGAGCATGGCAAAAGGTATGGTAAGCATCAGCCTCCACTTTTCCTTCTTGTTATATTTAAAATATTTTAAATTTGTTTGAAATCCTCTTCTCCTGTAATGGCTGCCACCAGCATGCTCAACCAGGAGTCATCGCTGGAGATCACGAGGCCATTAAAACTTCATCATGTTGACCAAAGAAAGATGTTAATTTGTAATTAAAATTGCATAAACTTGTGGATGTCAATGAGTGGGTTATCTCAGACGTAATAGTAAGTTATCAGACTCAATAATCTACACATTAAAATTGTACACTAACAATAGAAGCTCATTAACAATCAGCTCAACAATAAAAGGATTCCATATCTTTCCATTTCCTTTTGTCTCTCTCACCACTTCTTCGCACATCGTCACCGAACTTCGTAACGCATAGTTAAGAATCTATGTATTAAGGTAGCCAGATTTCTCCATCCGTCCGTCCCTTTGTCACACCTTTTGCCGAGACGTCATTGAGGTATATGTCTGGGATGTCATTCCGGCATTGTACTTAGTCTAGTGCCAGGCTCGACCTGTATGGACGTGTACGTCATCCCAGCATGCGGCACTCAATCCATCCCATCGCTTTGCTACCAGCAGTTGAACACCATAACCCATAAATTTGATTCCACTGACTACCTCACGTCCGTAGGTGATGAGCTAAATGCTAGACTCCAAGAAGGGGGATGACAGATTTAGTAAGATGGTTGTGTCGTAAGACGGGGTTACATCTGGGACATCATGAAGATGTTGTTTGGTGCTTGGTTAGACCTTTACAGTGATGTATTATTCATAACAATGATAAGCGGTGTATTATTTCAGAAGTCACTTCCGATAACTGCTAACAAACTTAAACGAAATAGCCTACGTTTCTTAATAACATAGTTATAATAATAATAATAATAATAACAACAAACTCGCAATGTTTGTTTTCGTGAGATGAATGAGCATGACTTTTTTTTTTCTCGATTGTCACTTTTGTTCACCACCACAAACCATAAATGAGAACACACTTGCAACTTGAAAAAGAAAAATACGTAACATGTGATCCCTAGAAACATAAAACAAATTCATAATATTGTTTTTGGCAAATAAGTGTGCATATTACTAAAATTAACGATGTGACGTTCATAATAAACAAAATCTTTCTGGAGAAATTTTTTTTACAAATACGACCTTCAATAAACTGTATAATTATTGTACTGCAACATATATAAGTTATGTTGTTCACCTACCATCAGCGAAGCAATGGGTTCAATGCTAGTGTCCACTAATTATGCTTACAACTTCCAAATTTACTTAAAACTCCTTCCTTTATTCACTTTATCACAGTCAAAAGTAGACTTCGCTCAAAGCGTTCACGGTGCTGGATATCGTCACAGCATTCCAGTGCCATTCCATCATGGGGTAGTTGTGGTAGTTACATTGCCCTCCCGTCCTATCAGACCTTTGAATCGGATACTGTGCCAGAGACAAAGTTATAATTTATTGTTGTGTGATGTACTCGGAGGATTTAAAAGAAAATACCGATAAGTGTGTGCCCAGTTTTAAATGGCTATTCCACACTTAAAGTCCTTATCGAATCAGCAAGACAAACCTTTTGATTACTTCTTGTATCAACACAATTTAAGACTCATGTCATTAATAAAAAAACCAATTACCAATTTAAATCAGCCTTTTAAATAAGCTCCTTATGAGTTGATACACATTGACTTTGTTCCCTGCCCTTTTCAAATGCACTGATAGTAATTCCGCGGCGTGCGTCGAATGTATCGATTCGCTCATGTGAAGATCCAAAACACCAGTCCCAAAGCTGCAATATTGACTCAAGAATAATGTCTAACCGTGCCAAGTGGTAAGTGTGGGTAAAACATGGGAAGGGGGAGGGGGCAGGACAGGTGGGTTTAAGTAACAGCGAAAAAAAAAATTCTTGGTTCAGAAATAATTAAATAGTGGTGTGATAAACCTGCAACTGGCTACAGCGTATTGCAATATGTCAGAATACAAATAAGGTTATATTTTTACTTCAATGGACAGAAATATTTTTAATTTTTTCTTTATGTACACACAGCCAAGGCACGTGGAAGAGCTAGAACACAGACCAAACAAGAAAAAGAACAATCAGACATTGCAGACCCTCGCCAGGACATTTTTTTTGTGGTGTTGTGCAATTTTGTGTGGTGTATTTTGTGTGGCGTTTGCGTGCTGGTGCGTTACACAATTAATAACACACATAATTAAAATTGCCAGAATTTAGAATGGCAGTAAAATAAATTCAATTCAAATCAAGTGGAAGACCAGAAAGGTACAGTCCTGCGTCGGAGTAATGAGAAGGAACCCAAACAAGTAAAAAGCAAAGATGAAGTCATCAGGAGGAACCTGGATATGATTTGCATTTCAGCTGCTACTCCTCTTCCCTCAAACCCATCCAGACTCAGGCAAGTGAACCTTAGTCAAAAAAAAAAAAAAGAAAGTGAAAAATTTGATAATTCTAGCTGCCAGACCATGCAACCCATAAAGTTGAAATTTAAAACATGTATTCCCCATCTCTACTATCTCATAATTTTCAAGTTTCACGTCGATTGATTAAGCGGTTCCAGCAAAAACATTATTTAATATTTTCCTTCAATCCAATATGGCTGCCAAACCATGTGGCCTATCAATTATTCCTTAACAAACGTGTACACCCAAGGCTTGGGGAAAATTTGTGTGAAGTTTCCCCTCGATCTGTCCAGTCGTTCTGAAGAAGAAAATTTTTATAGGTTTAGGGTAAATCCAATATGGCTGCCAAACAATGTGACCTATGATGTCATATGTGTGAATGTTATGTTCCTAATGGATAGGCGGTCATACATGCAAAGTTTTGCCTCTATCTGTTCAGCTACTGCAGAGAAGGGTTTTTTTTAAACAATATGGCTGCTGAATCACATGAGCGATGACGTCACCAAATTTCTTTCTGTGGCCCATTTTATCCCCAGATGACCCTCAAAAAAATTTCATACTGATCAGATGTGGCATTCTACATATGCAATCATGACATCATAATGAACGCACCTATGAATCTTTTTTAAAATTTTTAATCACACATTCCCCATGAGTATCGAGTACTTGCCGTGTGCAAAGTATAATTATTTTTACCTTTGTGCAGTTTCAGAGATAGAGGTTCAAATAATTTTCTGTTTTTCCAACATGGCTGCCACACCACGTGCCCTATGATGTCATAATTATCAATAAAACATTCCACATGAGTAGTCGTTCCTTTGGTGAAAGTTTGATCTCATTCCGACAAGCGGTTGCAGAGAAAACACTAAAGTTCTGTGTGGACAAACAGACAGACAGACAAACGGACCCAAATGTAATACTGTTGCGAATCTGGAAGCCATGAGCACACAACATTCAGGTCCTATAGAACAGTTATATCGATAAGTCTGTGTTTCTAAGTCAGGGTTCCTTCCCCTTTGTTTAATGGGTGAATAAATGTACTTGCGCTGCGAGTTACTTTGATAGTCAGGGTTTTCTTTCATTCTTTACACCCCTCACAACTACGACAACGCCAGTATCACCTTCACCTCACTCTGGCCGACGCCATCGCCCACGTGCGTGTCAACACGTACGTGGGCAGACCCCATGCAAAATACAGTTCCTCTGGCTGTTCGGTGGGCGGAGCCCACGCAGAATAATATTCCTCTGCCTGTTTGGTGGGCAGAGTTCAAGGAGGAGCCTCGTGGCGGCCCTCGACCAATCAGCATGCTACGGGTGGGGTCACTGCTGCCCAGCCAATCAGATCTGGTGACAGGAGGAAAGGGGTCCGCGTGACATCATCACGACCCCAGGCCAATCAATGGACTTGCCACTCGTTTTGGCCAATGACAGGGCGATGAGCAGTTCTGCGCGCCAAAACTGTCCAGTAAGGGAGAGCGGGCAGGGAGGAGGCACCCCCCCCCCCTCGAGAGAGAGAGAAGAGAGCTTGAGAGACACCATCCCCCACCAGAGCCGCAAGGGTTGCGCACCACGTCTCTGCCGACAACACCAAGAGCTGGAGATTGGGAGATTCTGCCGCTGACAAGAACCGGAAGGGGCGCGCGCCGTCTCTCTGCAGATACCGAGGAGAGGTTTTGGTTGTCGGCGCGAGCACTGAGCGGAGCTCAGGAGGCCGCTCGCGGCTCGCTGGTGTCTGGGTTCGAATCAGCTCGAAGACCACACGAGGTGGACAGGTCTGAGACAGGTTCTGGCCTTCAGCTCACCTTTCCATCCGAGCTGGAGGCCACAATAAAGGCTGTGGCCACCGTTTCTTTCGGGTGTGTGTATGTGTGTGTGTTTGTGGCACCAATCCAGTAAGAAATAAATTGCTAAGTGCCTTGCTCTTATTATTCGGATAACTCTGCTGCTTACGTGCCCCCCTGCTCCATTATAAATAAACCCATGTGTTAAATGTATCGGTTCGTTTTTGTCTTTCTTTTATTGGTTTAACACGGTGCGTGTTGGAGAATTAGCCAGGCTGTTGCCGCTGTAAAGGGACATTTGGACCGACGGAAGCTCGGTGACCATCTGCTCTGGTTGTACACGGTTCGAGTACGCTAGCGACTCGTTCTGTACGAGCATCGTCGAGGGTGAATTTCCCCAGTAGTTTGGACAACGTGGATATTTAGGTAAATTGAAATTGGCAATCGACCCTACCCCACGTGCTCGATCTATAGGCGAACTTCGGTCCGATAAGGGACCCGTCGGCTCCGGAGTTATGACCTATAAATTCCGGGTGATCGGTGGAGCCGACTCCACTGCTCCATCTTGCAGTCGTGCTCGTCACCAATACCCAGCCCCACAACAATACTCTCCTTCGGCGAGGGTGATAAAGACACAACATAACATATGGAACAGAAGGAGGGGGGAGGGGTAAACGCCAACATCAGGGCGGAGGGAGAAAATAGAGGGAAATGGATGGACAAATAGGTAACAGGAAACAATGATGGGGAGAATGCAAGGGGTGGATAAGATGGATAGAGTAGCAAAATTTTGGGAGGGATGGGGGTGGTGGTTTACCGTGTGCAGAAAAGATCATGGTTTTGGATGGGGAGGACTTGAGATGGGGATGAACAACTGTCTTGAAAACCAGGAGGGAACAATGAAATTCAAGAGACTGTGGAAGTTGGTTCCACAGGCAGGAAAAAAAAAGGAACAAATGAGTGGAGGTGAGCAGTGGTTCTGGACTTTGGCAGTTTCACTAGAAGGTGGTTTCTGGTGGACTGTGTGCATCCTGTAGATACTTGGGAGAGACAAAGCAAAGAGAGGGCAGAGGGTGCAAGACCAAGAAAGGAGATGGAAGAAGACAGAGATACCACCAACCTGTTTGTGATAGCAAAGTGAGAGGCCATCGCAAGAGATTACAATGATCTTGACAGCTCTGGTTTCCATGGTGTCAAGCTGAGCAAGGTGTGAGGCAGGAGCGTCAGCCCAGAGGGGAGAGCAGTACTCCATCAGGCTGCGGATGAAGGCCTTGTTGGTGGATCGGAGTTCAGTTGTGTCAAGGAAGCACTTTGTACGATGGAAGATACCAAGTCGGTGGCTGGCTTTGGAGGCCAATTTTGAAATGTGGCTTGCCCAAGAGAGATCATGGCTGAGAGTTAGACCCAAGTGTTTGAGTGACTGATCCTCTTTGACAGGGTTGTTGAAAAAGTAGATGGAAGGGTTTGTGGTATGGTCCGAGAAGGGAGAAGGGAGAAGGGAGAAGGGAGAAGGGAGAAGGGAGAAGGGGAGAGAATGTATGGGATTCCTCAGGGTTAAAAGACATATTCCAAGTGTTTGACCAGTTTGTCATTTCGTCAAGGTCTGAAGAGAGGGAAGAGGCTGCTGAGTCTGTCTGTCAAAAGGATGAGGAATGTCATGGCAGAGGGTGGATTTCCAGTCAGAGAGATCGTTGATAAAGATTCAGAATAGCATGGGGCCTAGAAGACTGCCTTGAGGAACTACAGCCTTGACAGGGGAGAGGAGAAGAAAGGGTTCCGTTGAGAACCACACGTTATCTACGAGAGGGGAGGAAGTCAGTAATCCAAGAGTGGAGTTGGCCTTGGGTTTCATAGGCAGACAGTTTGGAGAGCAAGGCAGGATGCCAGACTGTATCAAAAGCTTGATATATGTCCAGAGAGATGGGTCTGATCTCATGTCTGATATTGAGGGCCTCCATCCATCCTTCTGGTATACTCAAAAGATTCTGGAACAATCATTAAACTTCTGGAACACACGTGCTTAGAATTTTTTGAGGCAAACATACCATGTGTTAAATTGTCTTTGGCTAGACTGTCATCATAAACAAATTACATGGTAGAGAAAAACTAAATTAATTTTGATTATCGTTTTGATTGTCCCAAAATATTTTTAAAGTAAATAATTTTTTTTTTTCAAGTTGGGAAAAAAAAAATTAAAAGAATAAAAAAATAAACAATTAACACTGCTCTTCTCTGAGCCTCGATATCTGCAATTTTTTCTGAAAGGGGAACTAATGCTAAAACACGCATCAATTAAAGTGTTACACAATTGGGGCCAATTGCCCTGAAATTTGCTGACATACCATAAATTTGTTCCATGAGGTCAACATCGCAATTAAAAAAGTTGAAGTTTTATAAAAATAAAAAAACAATAACAGACCTGGCAAGATCAAGTGTCCTTAGCAACGAGAGGGGCGGAACTTGGCTTCCGCCTTTGGCCCTTCCGCCTCCTGTGCGAAGATGAATTATTTGTCGGGAATCGAACCAAATATATTTCACGATGTGTATTCCATGTGCAGAATTGAAAACAACATATAAGAGGTCCACAGTGGCAACGAGACGACGCTGAGTGGCTATCGCACGAAGCTGTACGACCTCAAACATGGAAATAACACCATTTGGCCGTGGTACGCTCCCGGGTTAATGTTTGATCTTAAAGCTTTTTAAACATCAATCTTCTTCATGGTTTCCTGAAGTCCAAATAACCCGCTCTTGATCGGGTGACTCAACATGCATATGATGGAGGAAAGTCTGAAAATAATGGAACAGAATGCAGAACAGCACCAAAGTATCAGCAAATGGATGTAAAAACATTGTCCTTGACACTTTCATATTTGCAGTAAATCGTTACAATCCATATGGTGCCATGTTCAATTCACTTTTGCAACGTGTAAGGCCGATGGAAGAGTTTGCACACCCCTTACTTTAAAAGCAATGGGCCTTTCAAAAATAAATAAATAAACAAACAAACAAACAAATAAACAAACAAACAATTTTTTTTTTTAACCCAGCAGGTTTAAACCTCTCTCTCCTTCCCCCACAACACATAAAACGGTGTTAAGCAGGTGCAAGCACACGTGCTCCCCATTACAAGGCAAGGCTTGTCATGTTACCCCATTTTTAGATGAGTCTTCCAATCTCACTTAGGCCGAAGTCACATTTGCTCTACGGCGAGGATAGGGCGGCCATACGCCCTCTGAATTGACAGAAACGTGCGGCGGCCGCAGAGTTTCTGAGGTGGCCCCCTTAAGGTCACCGTGTGACATCAAATCAAAGACCGTACGGCAACCCCACGTTTTCAGTCTCCACAATTTCTAAGACCTAAGGCCTAAGTCACATTTGCTCCACGGCGAGGATACGGAGGCCGTACGCCCTCTGAATTGACAGAAACGTGTGGCGGCCGCAGAGTTTCTGAGGTGGCCTCAGGGTGGCCCTATGCCGTATGGCTATATTTTACAGGCCGTAAGGTCACCGTGGAATCATAACGCGGAGTTACAACTTTTTTCATTTCTACGTTCGCCGTAGCAATTCGACAAGCTGAAAAAAAAAACTGGTAAAAAAAAAAAAAATAACCCATTCGTTACCATCCGTCTGGCCGCACGTACGCCTTAGGGCCCCCCTGCGGTCCCCTTGCGGGCACCTTGCATCTGCCATGAAAATTCTATGGCCGCCGCAGGAACGCCCTAAGGTCACCGTGCGACAACAAATCAAAGACCGTACGGCAACCCCACATTTTCGGCCTCCACAATTTATAAATACGTCGTGCGGCTCCCCGAAAAATAAAAACATGTGACTGCTACATTGTGTGACCGTGGAAATACTGCGGACGCCGCATAATTGCTAGTGGCCATAGATTTTGGACACCCCACGGCCGCCGTGGCAAATGTGACCGAGGCCTAAGAAGTTATTTACAGAAATACATACTTGTGTTTTTTTTGTTGTTGTTATTTGCTTGTCTGCCAAGGAATTCCACCGAAGATTTGGGTCTGCCCTTCCATCCGGATTCAGATCTTCACCAAAATAGAATCAATTTGTCCTCATCACACCCAACCTGTCAACCAAGTTTCGTCCAAATCCGTCGCATAACACATTATCTCAAAAGGTATATGATCGTTTTTAGCACCATCACTCAATGGTGAAGAATCACACAAAATAATTCAAGTATCCGGATCCAGATCTGGATGTTCACCAAAATCTAATAATTTCCTCCTCTTCACACACCCAACCTGCCCACCAAATTTCATCCAAATCCGTGCACAACTTTTTGAGATATCCTGTTCACAGTCAGAGAGACAGACAAACACACAGGGATGAAAACATGACCTCAAGTCCACTTTTGGTGGTGGTGGTGGTGGTGGTGGTAAAAAGATTTGATGAGAAAGTCGTCAAAGTACAAGTTCACATTTGCATATGTTGAAGGCGATGTACTGCAGTCCTGCATGATACAAAAGTTAAACAGGACAACATCAAAAGACAAAACAAAACCTGCCAATAAAGAGAGGCAAAACGAAATGGTGGGAAGTGTGGAAAAAGAACGATCGTTTGCAAATTATACAGTTCAATGTACAGTTTCTTTGTGGTAATGAAAAAGTGATAACAATGTTACAAAACAGACAAAACAAACAGTAGATCAACAGTCAAAACTTTGCTGATTAAATGGTCAGAAAATGGTGAGTAACCAGAGCGATTAATACACCAGGATGTCGGCTTCAGTACTTAACTGAACAAGGACAAATGTGTCCAAGAGCTGCGTCATTCCACCAGTGAATAAAGGTTTTGTCTTCACCAGAAGAAGAAGAAGAACATGAAGAAGAAGAACAAGAAGAAGAACAAGAAGAAGAAGAAGAACGTGGAGCTCTCTTAGAGCCAGCGTCCGCTAGCGAGACGCGGCTAAAAAATGCATTGTGCAACAGCTTCACAATGTTAGGTTCTATCTATATATTACGTATGTAAACATAGCGGATTCTCCAACCCACTTTCTCCTCCACATTGCCCCTTCCTTCCCCACCCTTGAGTCCCATTTCCTTTCAACCTTCTTTCCTTCCCATCTATCTCCCTCTCCCCCCCAAAAATAAATAAATAAAAAAGACATTTTCTCAATTTAGTATCACCACCAACCCCCCATCCACAACACACAAATAAATGGGCTCCTTATCACACCATACACAGATTAAAAAGACAGAAGAAACCAGCCCCAAATTTCAACAAATAAGAATAATTGTGATGTAGTTAAATTCTCAATTTCGATCCTTACACTGAGTTTCCACCAATATCATATTTGATACGACTCCAAATCAATTAGAGTCAAACAACCAACAAACAAACAAGCAGTCATAGACTGGTACTTACGAAATCGTCAACTTGACCTCTGACCTTGTCTAATAAAAGCTGTCTCTCGAGAAGGTAGCGACGCAAACCAGAAGTTCCTCCGATGATTCTGTACCAAACCATCAAAAATCGAATGTTTTGGATGTTTGACCTCACTGTGACCTTGACCTTTGACCGATTTTGACCAAAATCTAATCAGCACTAGCCACCACCCTCCTGAATCACGTGGTGTAATTTGACATTGGGAGCTTCTTCCGTTCTCGAGTTATCATTTTTTGGATGTTTGACTTCACTGTGACCTTGACCTTTGACCGATTTTGACCAAAATCTAATCAGCACTAGCCATCACCCTCCTGAATCACGTGGTGTAATTTGACATTGGTAGCTTCCTCCGTTCTCGAGTCATCGTGCCGACAAACAAACAAACAAACAAACAAACAAACAAACAGAAACGTAAGTCATCAATATACTTACGAAATCTTTAGATTTCGTAAGTAACAAACAAATAAAGATAGAGAGACGTTAAATTAATTCAATTTCCACAAAATGAGAGAAGCGGTGCAAGCCAGCGCATAAACAGTGCATCCCAAGTGGTTCGAGTTCGGTATAAATCTTTGTAACACAATCAAAAACACAGCATTGACACGAGAGTACATTGCTCGTCTCAATTCTGCAAGATATGACCTCTGTATTAAAAACAGATTCCAGCATTTAGTTGCATTACACAGATGTTATAGATTTACTACTTAGCTTGGTAATAACCAGCTGTGATTGGGTTGGCAAGCAATTATGTCCTTTTGTGTGAAAAATCCATAGAGGGCCGCTTCTCTTTAAATGAGGGTGAGATTTCTTTCCGATAATTTCAGATTCGAATGTACACACAAGGAGCAAATTATTTGGGCAGTCATCAATTTTGGTCCGTAAATATATCCACATTTATTTGTTTATTCACTCTTTTTTTATCTCAATAAGTCAGAATACAATGAAATTTGAGCTCAAAAAACAACGGTCGACACTGAATGTTAGCCAACATTTCAACCATAAATACTGGCCAAGAAATACATTTTCCAAAGTTCAAACGTACAATTAAATTTAATTTTATTTTTTGATGGGATGATCTTATGCACCAAGTCTTATGGGCGTTTTAACCAGACGTGAAAGGCCGAGGTTCAAATCTGGTGTCCTAAAGTCATTTATCCATAGTGTCCCATTTTGAAATTATAGTGCGCACAAAGAGAAGTTACCCCACGACCATTGCTGTGAAAATTATTTTAAATCTATGCTGCGTTTGGGGTGGTGTATGTTTACAATGACATATCTACAAAAGACAAGTCAAAAGAATATTCAGCTCAAAAGCATCTGCATATTTCTAGGAAACCATTTGACGCCAGCCAACATAGTCGAAACATTTTCTTCTTCCTGGGGCACGAATAAAAGAAAAGAAAAGGGCAAGGGCTGTACAATGAGAATGTGCACCCCAGCAGGCTGGGATTAGCAAAAGCAATAACCATGCACAAAGGCAGAGTGTCAGCAAATGCCAAGACCTGCATTGTCTAAGACACAAAGCATTGAAGCCCCTTCCTCTCTGATCCACTGACAGTCACAGCCAGGCTGTATGGAGGGGTTGAAACACAAGAACACTGCAAGCCTCTACAGAGGAATGTACTGACTTGTCATCACATGACCTGGTTTGGTCACTTCTATTTCTGAGGATGTCGAGGAGGGAAGTGCTACAATACAGCAAGTTCTGTGACGCCAAAACATAAATAAACTTATCAAAATGTAGGACCTTAAATGTTTTATGCAATAAAGTGAGTCACAGCGTGTTTCACAATGAGAGTTTACAATAAGCCATGTCATCATTCTAAGAATGTAGCAAGTCTCACAAAGTGCAGGAGTTGTGGTATTCAGACGTGTGACAATACCAAATGACTTACACGAAGGATAAAAGCCGCTCACTAGCACCTGCTATATGGCATAGATGAAAGCAATGAGTCAGACGTAAAATAAAAAAAAAACATGCGTAAAATGCATAAAGAGATATGCAGTGCACATAAATCAAGTGTGAATTGTACACTTGGACATGGCAGGAAGAAAGAGGAAAGAGGGCGGCAGCAAGTAAAAACTTGGAGACAGCAAGAGCTTTTGGACCCCTTGATGGATGGCTGGAAATGTTGTCCGGGAGGTAAAGCAGCAAACAGAACAAAGATAAACTGCACAACAACAGCAGCAGCAGTGACAGCGACAGAGTATACAATCGTTTAAAATGAAAAAGGTTTGTCATTATAAGTGCAGACATACCAGTGGATGTGAAGGTGGGGAAAGTGAAATATAAACAAATACACGTGTGATAAAACAAAGGGAAGGGGAACAGTTCATACGAAACCACTTTGAAACAAGAGCGAGAATTGTTTTTCAATACATGTCCCCGACCGATGTTATTATATATTGTCCAAGTCCAAAAAGGGCATAACTTTGTGAAAAATTGATGAAATGCCCTGAAAGTCGAACCTGTTCTGTAACTTATCATAATGGAGTGGAGTACCAGGTTTTAGTTGAATATGTGGAAGGGTATGGGAGAAAAGTCGGAAAAACCACAGGTGGGACGGACGGACAGACAGACAACAAACATTAAGTCCCCTCCAGTGAAACGGGTAAGGGGCCAATAAGCAGTTCATCATCAACATCTATCTGTAATTCCAGCAATGTGTGTGTATGTGTGTGTCTGTGTCTGTGTGTGTGTCTGTGTGTGTGTCTGTGTGTGTGTCTGTGTGTGTGTCTGTGTGTGTGTCTGTGTGTGTGTGTCTGTGTGTGTGTGTGTCTGTGTGTGTGTGTCTCTGTGTGTGTGTCTGTGTGTGTCTGTGTGTGTGTGTCTGTGTGTGTGTCTGTGTGTGCGTGTCTGTGTGTGTGTCTGTGTGTGTGTCTGTGTGTGTGTCTGTGTGTGTGTCTGTGTGTCTGTCTGTGTCTGTGTGTGTGTCTGTGTGTGTGTCTGTGTGTGTGTCTGTGTGTGTGTCTGTGTGTGTGTCTGTGTGTGTGTCTGTGTGTGTGTCTGTGTGTGTGTGTGTGTGTCTGTGTGTGTGCGTCTGTGTGTGCGTGTGCGTGTGCGTCTGTGTGCGTGTGTGTGTGCATCTGTGTGTGCGTGTGCGTCTGTGTGTGTGCGTGCGTGTGCGTGTGTGTGTGCGTGCGTGTGCCTCTGTGTGTGTCTGTGTGCGTGTGCGTGTGCGTCTGTGTGCGTGTGCGTCTGTGTGTGTGTGTGCGTGTGCGTCTGTGTGTGTGTGTGTGCGTGTGCGTCTGTGCGTGTGTGTGTGCGTGTGCGTCTGTGTGTGTGTGTGTGTGTGTGTGCGTCTGTGCGTGTGTGTGTGCGTGTGCGTCTGTGTGTGCGTGTGCGTCTGTGTGTGCGTGTGCGTCTGTGTGTGCGTGTGCGTCTGTGTGTGCGTGTGCGTCTGTGTGTGCGTGTGCGTCTGTGTGTGCGTGTGCGTCTGTGTGTGCGTGTGCGTCTGTGTGTGCGTGTGCGTCTGTGTGTGCGTGTGCGTCTGTGTGTGCGTGTGCGTCTGTGTGTGCGTGTGCGTCTGTGTGTGCGTGTGCGTCTGTGTGTGCGTGTGCGTCTGTGTGTGCGTGTGCGTCTGCGTCTGCGTGTGCGTGTGCGTCTGCGTGTGCGTGTGCGTGCGCGTCTGTGTGCGTGTGCGTGTGCGTGTGCGTGTGCGTGTGCGTCTGTGTGCGTGTGCGTGTGTGTGTGCGTCTGTGTGTGTGTGCGTCTGTGTGTGTGTGCGTCTGTGTGTGTGTGCGTCTGTGTGTGTGCGTCTGTGTGTGTGTGCGTCTGTGTGTGTGTGCGTCTGTGTGTGTGTGCGTCTGTGTGTGTGCGCGTCTGTGTGTGTGTGTGTGCGCGTCTGTGTGTGTGTGCGTCTGTGTGTGTGTGCGTCTGTGTGTGTGTGCGTCTGTGTGTGTGCGCGTCTGTGTGTGTGTGCGCGTGTGCGTCTGTGTGTGTGTGCGTGTGCGTCTGTGTGTGTGTGTGCGTCTGTGTGTGTGTGTGTGCGGCTGTGTGTGTGTGTGTGTGCGTCTGTTTGTGTGTTCGTTTGCGTCTGTGTGTGCGTGTGCGTCTGTGCGTGCGTGTGCGTCTGTGTGTGCGTGCGTCTGTGTGTGCGTGTGCGTCTGTGTGTGCGTGTGCGTCTGTGTGTGCGTGTGCGTCTGTGTGTGCGCGTGCGTCTGTGTGTGCGTGTGCGTCTGTGTGTGCGTGTGCGTCTGCGTGTGTGCGTCTGCGTGTGTGCGTCTGCGTGTGTGCGTCTGCGTGTGTGCGTCTGCGTGTGTGCGTCTGCGTGTGTGCGTCTGCGTGTGTGCGTCTGCGTGTGTGCGTCTGCGTGTGTGCGTCTGCGTGTGTGCGTCTGCGTGTGTGCGTCTGCGTGTGTGCGTCTGCGTGTGTGCGTCTGCGTGTGTGCGTCTGCGTGTGTGCGTCTGCGTGTGTGCGTCTGCGTGTGTGCGTCTGCGTGTGTGCGTCTGCGTGTGTGCGTCTGCGTGTGTGCGTCTGCGTGTGTGCGTCTGCGTGTGTGCGTCTGCGTGTGTGCGTCTGCGTGTGTGCGTCTGTGTGTGTGCGTCTGTGTGTGTGCGTCTGTGTGTGTGCGTCTGTGTGTGTGCGTCTGTGACCGCTGTTTCTTGACAACCACTGGTCCGATCTCATTGAAACTTGCCAGGTATATTGTTGGGGACCTGAGTATGTGCCTTTTCAAGGTTTGATATTAATCGGATATTGATATTGAAACAAGCTTCCCAAGTTATGGCCATTTATTTACAAAACCAATGACAAGACAGACACGTTGCTGCGTAGGCGTGGCCGATGGGGAAAGGGCGCCATTTAGATACCGTGCCGTAGGAGTGGCAATGGTCAATGGCAGAGAATGTCATGGCAAGCAAAGACAGGGAGGTAAACTTGATTTTAATTTGGATTTTAATTAACTCTGTGTGTGGAAGTATCACAGCAGTTGTTACTTCAATACAAGCGATAATTAATTCGTGGAATGCGTGTGAACATTCCGTACGGGCAAGCACCACTTCTGGATAGTGATGACTTACTGTATTCTAATATAATAATTTCTCGATTTCTTATGCGCATTTATAGATAAACACAATGCCCCAATCCAGTCGTCATTTACGAGAGCGAAGGAACGGCCTGTGTTTTTGTAAGAAAGTTTTTGTTTTTTTTGCACGTACGGCCACGCACGTACGGGCACGTACATACGGGCACGCACTAGTAATACAAACAAGAAGAAACAAGACGTACATGTACTCAAATATTCAACTCCACATCGATAAAATAATCTCTACATCACGAACAAGAAAGACTTCATTCATTCATTTGACTTTCATGGTTCCCATCTCATACAAGTCGTATTCAAACTCACCCTGTAATCAGCACAGCAAGCCTTTTTTTTAGCCCTTTTAAAAGAAAAAAACAAGTACGTACTGGTAACTCGTGCAAGCACACACTTTAAAAAGCTGTGTGGAAAAGGAAACAACATTGAAGAATAACAACAGGAGACAAGTGGAACGACAAGTGAAGAGACAAAAAGAGGGTAAAATAATTGGAGAAAAGGATCGATGGATCAATGGAGTGAAATTCATGAAAACCGCAACCAAGTCAAACAACCAGTTGCAAAAATGAAGTGCTTGTGGAACAATATCCCATGACAGAGGACTACCAGCACATCTGCAGCAAACAGCGAGAAACAGAGCAGAGGCCTGGCACATCTGGAAACAAGTACAAAGATTAATACTTGAGAATGTTTGGCCCCCTTTTTCAAAACCACGGCTCGTTACACAAGACAGCCTGATCATGCTACTGAACAAACTGCACTGCAGAGGTAATGCACTATGAAGGGCATCAAACCAACTTACAAGAAGTAGCCGAGCGAAATTTGTAAGCAGATCAGCGAGCCATTTTAGTCCTGGATGTAGCATCCCTTTTCATCAAGGTGGTTTGGTTACGGTTTCACTGATAAAATTCATCAAACTCATTCAAAATTCCTTCACTGGTGAGTGCTCTTTCTTATTCCAATTTCAAGTGCCAGAACCACCAAGCTGAATGCGGCAGATACAGATTCATAAGTAACAGCAGTTAAAGCGTTTAGTGCAAAACAATCAACTTGTTCGGTGGACAACTAAAGTCATTTGAAAATGGAAAACAGCTCGTGCAGCAGACTTCCATCATGGCTGGAATCTACAGAATGTTGATCAAGGTATGCCAACCACCTTTGGAAGCAAGGAGAAGCTGACGCTTCATGGGTTAAACCTTCATCGGAGCAAAAGAGCAGTGAAGGATTAACTCTCAAAACATCAGCTTCTCCTCGTTTCCCATGGCGGGAGCATACCTCGATCAATGTTGTGTCAATTTCATCCACTGGTGAAGAACCCGTCCTTATAGACAGGTCAATTCCCACAGAATTATGGATGGGATCACGTATAATACCCCACCCCTCGGGAGCAGCGCGATACGATACACATTTACACAGAGAGAACCGGAGTGCTCCTCATGCAGACTATGAAAAGCGGGGTTAAGCGATTGGTTCACCGTCTACAGATGCCATGCTATGATCGAGGAACTACTTAATTCCAATTCCATTTTAGATTTTTCATACTGCAGAACACAAATCTGAACACAAAGCTACAGTTTAACAGTACTTTAAAAAGCCTGGTGTTGGCTTAGTGGTTCGGGTGGTGGCTTGGGATCCAAGGGTCCTGAGTTCAAGCCTCGTTTCCCGCTGAATTAATACACCAAGGGGTTGACTCAGCCTGTCATCCTTCCGAGGTCGGCGAAATGAGTGCGTGTGTACTAGTAGAGGGGCACTGCATCAGGGACACAGTCACGCTTCCAAGAAATGTTAGCTGCCATACGCAAGAAGAATAGTACTTTGGCTGCAAAATTGGCAAGATGTACGAAGTGTTATCCCCATCGTGCACGCACAGAGAGGAGTCAGGTAATTGTTTGAACATCTCTGCCTGTCTGGCAGCCAAACAAAATTGAAAATCATTCCAAACAGAAAACTTACCATTTTCAGTGATGTCATAACAGACACAAACAGGCATGGAGAGCCAATTTAACATGTTAAAGAAGGTGGTGTGAAAGACATTGTTTGTTGTTGTTTTTTTTAATTGTTGTTTTTGGATCCTCGTGGAGGATCTCTAAGTCTAACTCACGTTGTTGTTCTCGTGGACTTTTTTGTTTCACAGCCTACAGTTTTCATCGAAACTTCCTGAAACTTGGCATATATATGTAAAAATACCCTGCGCAGACAGTAACCATCTCCGATTTTAAAAAAAATTCCTCCTAGAAAAAAAAGTTATGACGTCAAAATATTTCCGCTAATGGAAATCGCCTAAAAACTTATCTGCGAAACTAGGCAAGCTTTTTGAATTCTGTTTGCGGGAATCAAACAGGGCATTAGCAGAAATGAATTACTGCACATATGATGCATCACTATGACGTCATATCAATTTTTATGACGTCATTCCTATTCTTTGTTTCACCACCCAGAGTTTTCATCGAATCTTCGTGAAACTTGCCATGTATATGCAGAAAGCCCACACGCAGGCAGTAACCATCTCCGATTTTGGAAATTCTTCCTAGAAAAAAAGTTGACGTCATAATATCGCCGCTCATGGAAATCGCCTATACCATTATCTCCGAAACTAGACAAGCTGTTTGAATTTTGTTTGCGGGAATCAAGCCGGGCATTAGCACAGATAATTTATTGCAAACCTGGTACATCACAATGACGTCATATTCGTTTTTATGACGTCATCATTAAGAGGATGAGGATCTTAGCTCATTCGAGCTTGTTTTTTTAACAGGTTTCAAAATCTTTATTTGATTTAAATTGAATCAGACACTTAAACACTGGAGAACAC
>NC_140965.1:44189373-44196873 GCF_056783735.1 Eptatretus burgeri
ATATATATATATAAATATATATAAACCAAGTCGAAAACACCAGGGGGTTGACTCAGCCTGCCATCCTTCCGAGGTCGGCGAAATGAGCACCAGTTGTACTGGGCCCGGTGTATGCCCCGGTTAGAATAGGTGTACCATATCCCTGTGTGTCGTAAGAGGCGACCAGGGTTGCGTCAGGAAGGGCATCCGGCGTAAAAACCTATGCCAAATCATTATGCGGACAACAAAACGAATTTCCATACCGGATTGGTCGAGGCCCGGGTTACCAACGACCGCCACCGGTACCGGTGGTCAGCAGGGTACCAGTGGAAATTGTGCTACTGCTGGGCGAAGGAGGAGAAGGAGACGGGGAAGGCGAGTCCGGAGGCAGTGGGAGAGGGGGAAGGGTAGAAGTGTGGAGGTGAGAGTTGGAACTCTGAATGTTGGGACGATGACTGGCAAAGGGCGAGAGTTGGCTGATATGATGGAGAGAAGAAAGGTGGACATACTGTGTGTACAAGAGACCAAGTGGATGGGGAGTAAGGCGAGGAGCATTGGAGGTGGTTTCAAACTGTTCTACCATGGTGTGGATGGGAGGAGAAATGGTGTCGGGATAATCCTGAAGAAAGATCATGTCAAGAGGGTATTGGAGGTGAGGAGGGTGTCTGACCGAGTGATGAGTGTGAAGTTGGAAATTGAAGGGGTGATGATGAATGTCATCAGTGCATATGCCCCACATATGGGGTGTGAGATGGAATATAAAGAAGATTTCTGGAGTGAGTTAGATGAAGTGGTGGAGAGTGTATCCAAGGATGAAAGAGTGGTGATTGGAGCAGATTTCAATGGACATGTTGGGGAAGGGAATAAAGAGGATGAGGAGGTGATGGGGAGGTACGGTCTCAACAAGAGAAATGTGGAAGGGCAAATGGTGGTAGAGTTTGCAAAAAGAATGGAAATGGCAGTGGTAAACACGTATTTCAAGAAGAAGGAGGAACACAGGGTGACATACAAGAGTGGAGGAAAGTGCACACAGGTGGATTACATCTTAAGTAGGAGATGCAACCTGAAAGAGATTAGTGACTGTAAGGTTGTGGCAGGGGAGAGTGTAGCTCGACAGCATCGATTGGTGATCTGTAGGATGACTTTAGAGGTGAGGTTGAGGAAGAGAGTGAGGACTGAATCTAGGACCAGATGGTGGAAGCTGAAGGAGGAAGACTGTTGCGTGAAATTTAGGGAGGAGGTGAGACAGGCGTTGGATGGTGGTAAAGATGGGTGGGATGATTGGGCAACGACAGCAGAAGTTGTGAGGGAGATAGCTAGGAAGGTACTTGGTCTGACATCTGGACAGAGGAAGGAAGATAAGGAGACTTGGTGGTGGAATGAGGAAGTCCAGGAAAGTATAAGGAAGAAGGGGTTGGCTAAAACGAAGTGGGATAGTCAGAGAGATGAAGAAAGTCGGCAGGAGTACAAGGAGTGGCGTCGAAAAGCAAAAAGAGAGGTGGCAAAGGCCAAGGAAAAGGCATATGACGAGCTGTATGAGAAGTTGGATACAAAAGAAGGGGAAAAGGATTTATACCGATTGGCAAGACAGAGGGACCGAGCTGGGAAGGATGTGCTGCAGGTTAGGGTGATAAAGGACGCAAATGGGAATGTGCTGACGAGCGAGGAGAGTGTGTTGAGAAGGTGGATGGAGTACTTTGAGGAGCTGATGAATGAAGAAAATGAGAGAGAGAGAAGGTTGGAAGAGGTGGAGATAGTGAATCTGGAAGTGGGGTGGATCAGTAAGGATGAAGTGAGAACTGCTATGAAGAAGATGAAAAGTGGAAAGGCGGTTGGCCCAGATGGTATACCAGTGGAGGCATGGAAGTGCTTAGGAGAGATGGCAGTGGGGTTGTTAACCAGATTGTTTAATAAAGTCTTGGAAAGTGAGAGGATGCCGGAGGAGTGGAGATTAAGTGTACTGATTCCGATTTTCAAGAATAAGGGTGATGTGCAGAGCTGTGGAAATTACAGAGGGATAAAGTTGTTAAGCCACACCATGAAGTTGTGGGAAAGAGTAGTGGAAGCTCGGTTGAGAGGAGAGGTGATGATCTGTGAGCAGCAATATGGGTTTATGCCAGGAAAGAGCACCACTGATGCGATGTTTGCTTTGAGAATGTTGATGGAGAAGTATAGGGAAGGCCAGAAGGAGTTACATTGTGTGTTTGTGGATTTAGAGAAAGCTTATGATAGGGTGCCAAGAGAGGAGTTGTGGCATTGTATGAGGAAGTCGGGAGTGGTGGAGAAGTATGTGAGGATCGTGCAGGATATGTATGAGGACAGTGTGACAGCGGTGAGGTGTGCGGTAGGAATGACGGATCGGTTTAAGGTAAAAGTGGGATTGCACCAAGGATCCACTCTGAGCCCTTTCCTGTTTGCAATGGTGATGGACAGGTTGACGGACGAGATCAGACTGGAGTCTCCATGGACCATGATGTTCGCGGATGACATCATGATCTGTAGGGAGAGTAGGGAGCAGGCTGAATCGAGCCTTGAGAGGTGGAGGTACGCACTGGAGAGAAGGGGAATGTTAGTCAGTCGGAGTAAGACGGAGTACATGTGCGTAAATGAGAGGGAGGGTGGTGGTATGGTGCGGTTGCAAGGAGTTGAGGTGGGGAAGGTGGATTGGTTTAAATACTTGGGATCAACTGTCCAAAGTAACGGAGAATGTGGGAGAGAAGTGAAAAAGAGAGTGCAGGCAGGATGGAGTGGGTGGAGAAGAGTTGCAGGAGTGATTTGTGACAGAAGGGTAGCTGCAAGAGTGAAGGGGAAAGTATATAAGACGGTAGTGAGACCAGCTATGTTGTATGGTTTGGAGGCGGTGGCGCTAACAAAAAGACAGGAAGCGGAGCTGGAGGTGGCAGAGTTAAAGATGCGACGATTCTCGTTGGGAGTGACGAGGATGGATAAGATAAGAAATGAGTATATTAGAGGGACAGCGCAGGTAGGACGGTTTGGAGACAAAGTGAGAGAGGCGAGATTGAGATGGTTTGGACATGTGCACAGGAGGGAAACGGAGTATATCGGGAGAAGGATGTTGAAGATGGAGCCGCCAGGCAGGAGGAGAAGAGGAAGGCCAAAGAAGAGGTTCATGGATGCGGTGAGGGCGGACATGCGGGTGGTTGGAGTGTCAATGGAAGATGTGGAGGATAGAGCAAAATGGAGACAGTTGGTCCGCTGTGGCGACCCCCCACGGGAGCAAGCCGAAAGAGGAAGAAGAAGATATATATATATATATATATATATATATATATATATATATATATATATATATATATATATATATATATATATATATATATATATATATATAGTTTGATTTGAAAGCATCATGAAATAAGCTCAGGTGGCATCAAAATGTGAAAACTTTTGAGGAGATTAAATACTTTGACAGGTAACTGTTTATTCGATATGCGAGATAAATATTGTGCTGCTACAATCGTTTTTAATGAATACAAACTACAAAGATGATCTGACAACTAAAGGACGCCACACACCTGAGAAGAACAGGGGCTTTTGCAGGCGTGACAATGCACTTCTACATTTCTCCTTTGATTGGATAACCATGTCACCAGTGGAGAAATTATTGACCAATAAGACAAACAGCGCTTCAAGTGATTCAAGTGATTCTCAGTGACAAACTATAGAGCTGGGTGCAACACAGACTAAGCAAAGCATGATGCTGATGTCCTCATTGCCCAAATAGCTGTGGCATCTGCCAATCACAGGCACTGTTCTGATTAAGGATGACATGGACTTGCTGATCCTCCTACTGCACCATGATGAAATGGGTGCACATGAGTTGTTCCTGGCTCCAGAGCGCAAGCAATCCTCAAACAAGAACACTACATAAAACAATGTAAGAAGCGCCTTGGTCCTGATGTAAGTGACCATGTGATATTTACCTCCATCACCGAAAGTGAGCAGAGGTTATATTGTCACCCATCTGTCTGCTTGTCTGTTTGTCTGTGAACAGGATATCTCAAAAAGTTGTGGACGAATTCAAACGAAATTTTGGAGTGAAGTTGGGTGTGTGACAAGGACGAAATGTTTGAATTTTGGTGAAAATCTGGATGCGGAACCGATAATTTTTTTTGAGTGATTCTTCACCAATGAGAAATAAAGCCAAAGACGATATCCATCCATTGGGACCATACTCTGTGCAGAGCGTCAGTACTGTCAAAGCAGTGTACTGGGCTATTGGGCAAAATCCTGGATGGGTCGCCACTCCGACACAGGATACTCAAATGGCTCAATCATCCCAGCAAGCTAGTACTCATTTTGCCGACCTCAGAAGGATGACAGGCTGAATCAACCCCACCTGGTATTAATCGAGCGGGATTTGAACTCAGGACCCGAGGATCCCCAGCCCTCCACTCGAGCCATTAAGCCAACACCAAGCATGAAGATGATATAGAGCATGATAAATCTCAAAAAGATGTGGACAGATTCGGACAAAACTTGGTGGAGAGGTTGGATGTGTGACAAAGACTAATCAATTCGATTTTGGTGAAGATCGGAATCTAGGATCCAGATTATAATTGTTTTTTTATATTTATCAAGTGATTCTTCACCATTGAGAGATAGGGCAAAAAACAATATATATATATATATATATATATATATATATATATATATATATATATATATATATATATATATATATATATATATATATATATATATATATATATATATATATATATATATATATATATATATATATATATATATATATATATATATATAGCACGATATCTCCAAAAGTTGTGGACAGATTATAACAAAACTCGATCTGTGGATAAGTTGGTTAGGTGACAAGAAGAAGCCAATTTGATTTTGCTTCAGATCCGGCGTTTCATTAGGTTACAAAACAGAGAGCGTTCAGCCTTGCAGAGGTACACATTGTACTGAGTGTCGTTCCAGTTATCCATGCAATTATTGGCTGTGATGCAACCTTTCACCTGTTTGGATTGGGAAAGGGCTTGTCAAAGGGAAAGTAAAGATGAAGAGTGATGCCCTGTTCTGCCAGCAGGCTAAGGTGTTCAGCCAAGCAGGACAAGTGGTGAGCAGGACATTGTTGCAGCAGGAAAAAAAAAAACCACTGGTATCTTCAAATGGTGGTGCCAAAGAGAAAGGACTTACGATGCAGGTGGTTTTGTGATAAGGTTTCTAAGAACACATCACATGTGGAACCACAAACTCTACCACCAACCACAGTAGTTGCCAAGGTATCACAGCCTACTTGCATACTCTCAAATGATGGTGTGGAAAGGGACAGATATCAGTGTGAAGCCAGAAGGTTGAGGATAGCACATGTTGGATGGAAGATATCTGCCCAGATAGATTGACTTGCCCACTGGACCATCAGAACTAATGGATGTCATCTGCTGCAGTTGTAAAAGACGACTGCAACACAAGGAGGTGTACGTGCCAAAAAAATGGCCTGCATTGCACTGCTGTGTGCGGGAAATGACGTGCCACAAGCTCTGTCAACTCACAGCGACCAGTTTTTACTGATGGCTGTGACCAACTTGACGGGCCTACTTATTGAGTGGGGTGACAATGTGCCCACACAATGATCGACTTGCCACAACAGTGAATGATCACTGCAGCATTCACCACCATCATATCTTCTTTCTTCTTCTTTCGGCTGCTCCCGTTAGGGGTCGCCACAGCGGATCATCCGTATGATCCGCATAGTGATTTGGCACGTTTTACGCCGGATGCCCTTCCTGAAGCAACCCTGGTCACCTCTTACGACACAGGGATATGGTATACCTATTTTAACCGGGGTATACACCGGCCCAGTACACTGGTACTCATTTCGCCGACCTCGGAAGGATGACAGGCTGAGTCAACCCCCTGGTGTATTAATTCAGTGGCCCAACGGGGCTTGAACTCAGGACCTTTTGGATCCCAAGCCACTGCCCTAACTACTGCGCCAACACCAGGCTATATATTTTTGCATACTCTGCATATTCTGAATATTTTTGCATATTCACCACCATCATATATACATATATATATATATATATATATATATATATATATATATATATATGTATATAGTTCAAAGTGTGTGTCTGTGTGTGTCTGTGTGTGTCTTTCTCTGTGACCAATGCACGCGAAAAGTACTGGACTGATCCTCAACAAACTTCACATGCTGACAGAACATGTACCCGGGAGTGTCCCGGTGTAAAAGAATTGTACTTCCGACTTCCGGTTTCCGAATTATGACGTCATCACCTGATTTCGTAACGTTAATTTTTCAAGTTCAGCCGATTGACATGGGGCCAACGGAATTTGCTAGAGAATGAGAAATTAATGCTACAGTCAATTGAAGACAATGACTTCCGACTTCCCGGTTTCCGAATTATGACTAATGCATTCGACACACTTTTCGTAACGTTAATTTTTCAAGTTCAGCCGATTGACATGGGGCCAATGCCATTTGCAATAGAATGAAAAAATAGTGCTGCAGTTAATTCCGAATTATGACTTATGCATTCGACACACTTATCCCTATTCACATCAACAAACGCCTCTTTTAATGCATGATTAACACAAGTCATATTTTATTGTACATGCAGGTAGTTGTCGACTTACGACCACGATCGGTTCCAACCGACCAATCGTAAGTCGATTTGGTCGTAAGTCGACCAACCTTTATTTATAGTGTATAGGCCTATGCAAAAATTACCGTATGTATATTATACCGTATCCAGTACACACCAGATATGTTAAATGGGGCTCTGATATACATTGAAGATTTGGTATTTTTCATGAGCGGGAAAGATTTAACTAAGTGGGGACTTCCCTCTTCTAATAGGTCTGAAAGCGCAACCATCACAAGAGAATGGTTCCGTGAAACAAACTACAACACAGATACTTTCACAAAGTTTGTTTCTGACAATGAGCTGCTTCTGGTACAGGATCAGAGTAATGCATATAAACTGATTTTGAAGCGGTTCAAGAGGGAAGTGGTGTGATATTTTTCTTAGATGCCCCGGGTGGTACTGGCAAAACATTTGTCCTCAACCTTTTGCTTGCTAAGATGAAGAGCCAGAAAAAGATCGCATTAGCCGTTGCTTCATCCGGTATAGCTGCAACACTACTTTCAGGTGGCCGCACAGCGCATTCTGCTTTCAAATTGCCTCTCGACTTAGCTGCAATGGAATATCCAGTTTGTGGCATTGGCAAACAAACTGAAGCAGCAAAAGTGCTGAAGAATTGCGACCTCATAGTTTGGGATGAAGGTACGGTGTCGCCTAAGGATGCATTCGAAGCATTAGATAGAACTATGCGAGATTTAAGAGGAGTAGACCTGCCTATAGGTGGAGTTACGCTGGTTATTTCTGGCGATTTCAGACAAACTTTACCTGTAGTACCCCGTGGCACTCCAGCTGATGAAATGAAAGCCAGTATAAAATCTTCATACCTCTGGACATTCGTACAAACTATCCATCTAACAACAAATAT